>NC_088284.1:54618426-54916205 GCF_036013445.1 Caloenas nicobarica
TGTCGAATCATAACAGGCCCTGCTAAAAAGTCTGTCCCCATCTTTCTTACAGGACACTTTTAACTACTGAAAGGCAGCAATTACGTCTCCCTGGAGCCTTTCCTTCTCTAGGCTGAACAGACCCAGCTCTCTCTGTCTCTCCTCATAAGAAAGATGCTCTAGACCCTTAATCATCTTCATAGCCCTTTGCTGGACTCCCTCCAGTAAATCCTTATCCTTCTTAACCTGGGGAGCCCAGAGCTGGATGCAGTACTCCAGATGTGGCCTCAACAGGGTGGAGTAGAGGGGGAGGATAACCTCCCTCAACCTGCTGGTCACACTCTTCCCCAGGATACCATTGGCTTTCTTGGCCACAAAGGCACATTATCGACACATGGTCAGTCTGTTGTTCACCAGAACTTCTAGGTCCTTCTCCGCAGTGCTGCTTCCCAGCAGGTCCACCCCTAACCTGTACTGGTGCTTGGGGTTGTTCCTCCCCAGGTGCAGGACCCTACACTTGCCCTTGTTGAACTTCAGTAGGTTCTCTCCTGCCCAGTCTTCCAGCATGTCCAGGTCTCATTGAAAGGCAGCACAGCCTTCTGGTGTGTCAGCCCTTCCTCAGTCTCTTCATCCAGGTCATTAATGAACAGGTTGAACAGGACTGGACCTGACACTGACCCCTGGGGAGCACCACTAACGACTGGCCTCCAACCATACTTTATACCTTTGATCGCAACCCTGTGAGCTCTGCCATCCAGCTAGTTCATGTTCCATCTCACCATGCATTCATCCAGCCTGCACTTCCTGAGCTTGCCTATGAGGAGGTTGTGAGAGACGGTGTCAAAAGCCTTGCTGAAGTCAAGGTAGACAACGACCACTGCTCTTCCCTTGTCTACCCAGCCAGTCATACCATCATAGAAGGCTATCAGGTTGGTCAAACATGATTTCCCTTTGGTGAACCCATGCTGACTACTCCTGAGAACCTTCTTCTCTTCCACATGCTTGGAGATGATGTCCAGACTGAGCTGTTCCATCACCTTTCCAGGGATGGAGCTGAGGCTGACTGGCCCTGTCCTCCATGTGCCTTAGTAGAGCTTCTAGGAGGATGTGCTCCATGATCTTCCCAGGCACAGATGTGAGGCTAACAGGTTATACAGAAGCATAAAATAGCGAAGCTGAGGAATATACAAATGCATATCTGATTCTTCCCTCTGTACATCTGGTTTGCTGTTCTTCCTTAGATTTCCTTATTTTGATGGTACTTGCAAAACTAATCCGTCAAGGAATAACAATTTGTTGCAACTTCTGGACAGAATAATGCTGAATCCTGAAAATCTTGGTAGGCACAAAATATTTCACACCTGGAAACTTTTGCATTAAATGAAAAGAATATCAAGTATAATCAATGCTTTTGTCATGACACTCTACTACATTCTCCTACAATGTTCTGCTTCCTCTGGAGAGATACTTCCTTTGACTGATGAAGAAATGTCAAGCAGTCAATGTTCTCCTAATGCTTAAACATAATACGTAGTCCCAGGGCAAGTTTTCTTATAAATTACTCCCTATTTGTGCCTGGTTAAAAAACAGAGCTAAATCAATTCAATGAATGGCTTTTTAGTAAATGTTATTAAAAGGAACATTTTATTAAATCTTAGTAAAAAGAATTATTACCTTGCAAGGATGAGGATCAACACCATAAGTTTCCAAAGAATATGCTTTCAGAAGCAAGTTAAATTCAGCAACAGCTGGGCTCTGACCTCTGAAATTACAAAAGAAACAGTGGTTTAACAGCAAAAAGAAAATAGGAGGAAAAGGCTTTTTGTCTGGAGAGTTTAAATCTCTAAAAAAGGAGGAAATAGAAGTTCTTACTGAAATACAAACTATTTCAACCACGTTCTGTTTATGATATAAAGATAGAAAACTTTTCATGTGTTTTCTTCTACTGAATTGTACAATGCCTCATGTTTTCAGGTAAATTATTATTTTTTCTTGGTCCTGAGATAACAACATGTTATGCAGTTAACCAGAGCTATCCAATATCCTGCAAGTATTTGTTGTCTTTTGATATGAACGCATGTCAGCCTGAATATGAAATAAACCTCAGCAACTTTTTTCCACAAACTCTTGCTCCCCAACTCATTAAAAAGGATTGTGCAGATTAACAAACATTCCTTCCAGCCCAAGGTATAAACACGGCAATCATATTACACTGTCTACTCAGAAGCATGCCTAATTATAGCAGTGCCTGTTACCATTACGATAGTTCAGGATCTGTCAGCATTTCCATTATATGCTCCTATTTTTAGGGTGTCTATAATCAGCCATGATTATCCACTAAAGCTTGAAACATGGCATGCAAGCCTTGAGTTCTAGGGTAAGTTTTATTATTTGATTTCTGCTCTTCTAACTTCTGCCATTACAATAAGCTCTTAACACAGAGCGACAATGCCTGTTTGTCAGTGAACTGTTCCAAGTATTGTTTCATTTATGTATTTGCATGACTAGAGGATGTGACTGATAGATAATACAGTTTTTTAACAATGAGCCGCTTAGGACCTTTAGAAAGTTGGGCCTCATAAATGCTATTCATGCAAATTATCAAAAAAATGTGTCACAGACAAATCTTCAAGGAACACAACAATAGCCATACTTTATCTTACCCCTGCATTTTGGGGTCCAGTCTCACACTGTGACTGATGGCAGTCGGGAACTGGGATTTAAAAACTGCTCTGTGTACTGGTGTAGAATAAGTTCCCTGTAACTCTCAGTAGCTAGAAACCGACAAGCATTGACATGTGACATTCAGTATCCAGTCTAAAGTTCAGTTTAACAATTAAGACAATGTCTAGCATGCCTGTGGATGTCAAATCCTATTTTGAACCCACCACACTGATGCCCTGCAGCGATGTGTCAATAACCTTTTCTGCTACAAAGTTTTAATTCATGCTCATTTGTACTTCACTGCTCACACCCTCCCAGTCAGTCCCATGATACTTGTTAGGCTTCTTCTATACGTCTTTTGGTCCTCTTTGATACAACACTCCTTGCATTTTATTTCAGATCATATTTTTGTTGATGTTTAGCTTTAAAAAAAAAAAAAAATAGGAGATCAGAGAAGAAGTGCCCATCTTTCTCCTTCTTTTTTTGGTTTCTTTCTCACCACTTTCCAATGAAAAAGAACATGTATCAAGTGGAACACCAAAAATTACAAATGTGCATTTAAACAGGTATGTATTTAAGCAGAAGACAGCATGAAAGCAGCACAAAAAGACCTTATTTTGCCCAATCAGCCTTCTGGTGGCTCTACTAAACTGTTTCTTTCAATACTAGTAAATCACAACTTCAAGTGTCATCACAACTGTAATACCATAAATGAGCCTTAAAAAGGTAACAAGTTCATTTCATGTACCAATCAACAGCACAGGACAGAACTAATTAACTAAATTGGCCTGAATTATTTAGAATACTTATGCTGCACACTGGAAAGCTAAACAAATAGACAGTTTGATTGCTTATTGGAAATTGGGCCTTACAGACAAATAAGATCATAAAAAGCATCTTTTTTCTGCCTCCTTTTGCTGGTACAAAGGAAAGCACTTGCTTTTCTGGTTTGAAAGGAACAAAAAGTGACAAATAATTGTTAACAATGTGATTTGGGGAGTTTGGCATTTCCAAAGGGGAAAAATTACTAAATTGCAATTATTATTAAAGAGACACATTTAAAAAAGAATCAGCATGATCTCCTCACCTATAGCACCTGAAACTATGCTGTCTTTGTGTACATCAAGTAGAACAAGTTGTGGTACTTGTTAGAAAAAGTGGAAGACATGGACAAGTTTGATCTTATCCGATCACAGGGCAACCAAACGGCTACTGTGCAAAGCTTTAAAAGAACATCCTAAAGCAGAAGAGTCAAGGACAATATCAAGTGAAAAAATCCTCATTCATCCCTTATTAAGCTATTAACAGTCAAGCCCTAATAATATGTTTTTCATTTGTAATTTACCAATTAAATTTTCCTTACTACATAAAAATTTAACTATAGCAAATCCTATCAGCAAAGTTAACATTTTTAATCAATCACTGATTTAACATCAGATACGCCCTTGATTTGCTTTGTTAAAAATCTTTCTACACACAACAAACAGCCTTACACAAAAATGTATAGTTTCCTCACTTAAGCAAGCGTTTCAAGTAATGCATCTTATAGTGGTAAAACAGGGAATATTTAGACAATGCATTTTTGCCATTTTGTAACTCAGTTCTCTCAGGAAAGCCAGGTCTCTCTCAGAGTGTATTCACTCCTTTTGACCTTATATGACTTCCCAAATTTTTACTATGCATTCAGCATTAAATGGAAGATGTATTCCCTTTCCATGTGTTGCAGCCACTATAGCACCCCGCTGCAGCATGCCAAAGGTTTTCAACAGTATCAGTGAAAGAAACCATTATACCAAAAAGCTTCTGTATACCACACAAATCATAAATTGTGGATTACTTGTGAAATTAGAGCTCCAAAGTTATTAGCTATAAATTAATGATTTGACCTAGGAATCAATGAATCGAAAAGTTCCTAATAAAATTTTAATTAAACAAAGACTCAAGAGAAGACTGAGAAGTCTGCAAGACACTCTGTTTTCTCTTTAGGCTCATGAGAAGTATGCACTAGAGGATGTACAAGCTCTGTTTATCCCCCACAGGGCCCCCGACTCTGAAGCACTTCAAAGGCCAGGAAGCCAAACAGAGAACGCTTCCAGGGTGTGCCACAGCAATGACCTACTTGTTTTGCTGGCTGCCCACACCAATTCACTCTATAATTTTCTCCCCTTTATACCTTTCCTTTGAGGTATGTATCTGTTACATACTGAAGTAGTGAAACTCAGTGACTAAGTCAAGGATGAGATAGCACATGATTGAGCATTAATTCTCTTAACAAACAGAAACGACTATATAGCAGTAACAGCAAAGAAAAAGCATTTTCAATGCTATTCTTGGTTTCTTCCTTCTGAATGACTGTAGTAAAGTCACTTCATCTATGTTCTCTGATTTTCTGAACTGACTTATAAAGTGCTGTGAGACACTACTATTAACATACTACTACTAATAATAAAAGGCGTAATTATTGTCCATCCTTTCGGCTCATCTCTGTGTCAAACAGCTACTTGTTGCAGAATACAACAGCAACACTTTACTTGAGCACGACCAATGTACGATTAATTTCTGCATATTTATGGTCTGTAGGGTTTTTCGATGGAATTAATTGAAAGAATAAATAGGTATGCACATAATGATCTGGCCTCTAGAAACATTACATATTCACCTCCATGCAAATAATGGAAAATAACCAGCCATACAGCTTTAAATAACATAGGCTCAGTTTTCATCAAACACCCATTTGCTCTGCCCTGTAACTGTAGATATACTTCACTGCAGTCTCAGGAGGGACCACAATTACTATTTCAAGAAGGATCTCCATCGACGAAATATTTTCCTTGTCATATACCAGATCTTGTACAGGACTTCCCTTGGCAGAACAGGGTTATCTGGGTTTCCTTTTAACCTAAAAAGGCACCAGGATTCTGCATAAAGAATCAACATGTTTAGCTACACCATATACTGATCCCAGAACTGCTTACCACATGGCTGAGGTTTTACTATTGTTTCTTTAAATCTTTTCACGGGTGGTTGAGACTCCAACTGCTGTATCATTATAGTGCTAAAGGTCTCGAGTAGTTTTCACTTTTCCTTTAAGCTCAGGAGATTTTGCCAGACAGTAAAAATATTTTAAAATATGGTCTATCTGCTAGTATTTTTAGTAACGATAAAGGTGCTAAGGAGGACTATGCGGTATTGAAACACAAATGTGCTACGACTCTCGGTGTTTCAGTTGTAAGGGAGACAATAGCATAAGGGTTGTGATAATTTCAAAGAAAAGCACTAAAATGAAGATACTACTAAATGAAATCGTGTTGTAAGCTGTGACTCAGCTTGTAGAACAGCGAGGCCAGGCTTTGCACGTTGTCCAGGCAGCATCACTGCTGCCCTCAGAACTGCCTGGAGAGAAATGCTTTTAAATGGGTCTGCATATTAAAAGAGATTTTATCACCTAGCGAGTATCTGAATTGCTGAAATGTTGCTGGAATATATAAAGCTTAGAAAACTGCAAAACACTCAAATATCAATTGTAACTTCTACTGCAAATTTGGTTTTCTTTCAGACAGAATCCTAGGATGAGAAAAACCTGAATAAACACTTTAAAATGATAATCAAACTCTCTTCCTGAGTCTACTAAATGCTTATGGGTTTAATTTTACACCATGCACACTGCAATGACATATGCCACTTACATAACTCCTTCTACTTGAACATTTCAAATTACTTGTGTGCCTTCAGAGATCACACTGAGATGGTATCTCTGAAGTCTGTGTTTAGGTATTTGTATTTCAACTTTGCCTCATAAATTGATGCAGTGATGCAGACAGCTTTAAGCCTACTCGACAGACAGAATACATTTGCAGAGCAGATGCAGTTTTAATTTATCTATTATAAATTTAAAATCTATTCCCATGACACTGAGACATCTACTGAGCTATCTGGTTTTGATATCACAGTAGATTCATCTTTCTAGTCCAGACATACCTAGCTCATAAAGCCTTCTCCCAGATAAAGAAGAGGTGGGGAGGGAGGAGAGGGGAAGAGGTCTTTTCAGCTGATGAAGAAATACCTACATTGTAGAAAATCACAGAGACATCTGAATTCAGCAGTATGCTAAATATGCAGAACCTGAATCCAAACCTCACCACGAGACAGGTAACAACTAGCTTCGTAAAGAAAACCACATTTGTGGATTATGATTATAACCACTCCTCCCAGGGCAGTGCGGGGACTAAAAGAAAAAAAGAAAGCACAATGCACATAGAAACACACAAAAGAAATCTTTCCTAAAGCTATAAAGTTTATCAATATTACAATAAAAAGAGCTACCTTTTTCAATTCGAGTACATTATCCTTTCTACTGAATACTTTTTGGAATTACCATTAAAAGAAAAATCACATGTATTGATATAACTCTTCAGGTTTTCATTGTATCAGATAGACCTTTGGGAAAAGAGGAGGGGAAAGACATCTGTTTCGCCTGTGAAGTTCCCTTCTCTAGATTACTTCTACATCTTCCATTAAAATCACGCTCAGATAAAGCTGCTCCTCACCATAAAGCTTCTGGAAATACTCTCTGTGCCTTGCAAACACCAATCTGATAAAACAGCGTCTCACTTCTACCATTTTCTAGTAAGCTGGTCAAGAATTACAAGTATAGTTCCTTAATTTTAATAGGTTTTAAGTACACTTCTGTAAGATAAATATGATTCAGAAGAACAAATCTTTGAGGAAAGAAACACACACTTCAGGAAAGGGACTAGCTGACCAGAAGAAACTGTTATTTCAAACTTTTCTAATAAATATACATTCGAGCCATCTCTCTAATTCAGTCAAATTAAAACTGATAAGAATTATGGAGTGAAAGAATACACCAGGAAGATATAGCAGAATTGTGACAAATTATTCACCTATTACAGCAAACGCAATGGCATTTTAATACCAGATTCCTAAATTAGAGAGTACTAGATAATTTTGAGGTTGCAGTGGCTTGTGTCAATGTATAGACTGATGGATAAATCTAAATGCCTACACTGGAAAACTGCAA
Source organism: Caloenas nicobarica (assembly GCF_036013445.1). Classification (NCBI taxonomy): domain Eukaryota; kingdom Metazoa; phylum Chordata; class Aves; order Columbiformes; family Columbidae; genus Caloenas; species Caloenas nicobarica. The sequence goes on from NC_088284.1 coordinate 54,626,111, forward strand.
ATGAGCCACTATGGGTTGGAATGAAGAGGAGATTCAGTGCAGCCCAGGCCTGTAACGTAGATGAGACTCTGAGCAGCTCTCACCACTAGTGAACTCCCACTACACATTGTCGTTCTCCTCAGCTCTCCAAAGTCCTCAGTACACTTTGTATAGCTGAGAACTACAAAGACTTTGGCTCCTTAGGCCTGGAAGTCCCTGCTGTAGCCCAAGCCCTGCTCTTTTCCAAACTCCCCTCCCCCACTCCATGTAAACCTCAACAGATCCTCAGTCCCCAGCAAAGTGGCTTCTGTCTCCTGTAATGTGACTTGCAAGGTTTGGAGCACACCATATGTCCTTCCGATCGGATTCCCTTCATGTATTTGAGGCATCAGATACCAGTGTGACCAGGGTAGTAAAAGAAGCTAAGTATAAAGTGTAGATGAGTGTGCTGCCAGCATCAAATGTATAAAAGTAGATAGTATGTAGTTTTAATTGCAAGAAGCGCTTAAATGAAATATAAGATCCACTTTATCCTGGACTTGCTAAACAGGAATTGAGTGTTAGCACTTTTTAATGTACTCAACAGCATGCAAGAAGTTGCTTTAATCTTGGATCAAATGATATCAACACTGACAAAGAGAAGCATTTTCTAGCAACCCTTTCCAAGACTTCTAGGACAGCCTCTCAGAATATACTGATATTAAAATTTGTAGTTATGCTTGCCCGTGGCTCCACTGACAGCTCCATGTCTGCACAAGAGTTGGAGAGCCAGATCAGCAGAGATAAAGAAATCCTGTATTCTTGCCAGTACCAGAGTCTGAGCACCCATGGTAACCAATGGTACGGTGAAGGGAATACAGTGAGAGAGCAATGTGGGAAAGTTAAAAGTTCTTAAAATCCCACCAAGTAGGTACAGTGTAGATGATGCAGCAACAGATAAAAATGTTATATGCCTTTCAAATCAAATTTAAACACAACTTCTCATTTAGATCTTAGATCAAAGAAAAGTATTGGTTTGCTACTCTGGTTTTCAAGAAAATACTACCCTTTAGCTTAAAAGTTTAAATTGCTTTTGAGGTGGTTAATAACAGAACATGGCAGTGATTTCATGCCCTCAGAGAAAACTTTTTCTTCTCTCAAAAGATGTTCTTCCACATATGACTATTACAAAAGCTGGAGTACTTGATACAGGCAATGGAGAAAATAGCTAATTCAGCAGCACTCAACCTTCTTGAGCCTGTATCCACAATGGTCACCACAAGCAATAATAAACAACTTGCATTTATCTATATGAGGTCAGCCTGGGAAACAGGCATTTGAACAGGTCATGTAACTGTATAATTTACTGGGTTAAGTTAATGTTTGCATAGGGCCTTCAGAGAAATTAATGGCTGTTTACATATCGCTTTCATATAAATTACATGGCATAATATTTCATATAAGAAATAAGTAAAAATGGATTATTAGTTTTCGGGTGGAACACAAAAAGAAAAAAACATCTTTATTTTCAACCATTGAGTCCTTTCATAAAAGAAGAAAAAAGGAAAAAAAAATCCATGTTTTCTACAAATATAAATTCCCTCAATAGGGGTTTATGTGGATGTTTGCCTTGGAAACCTCTGTATTTTCAGGTGTCTGAGCTCAGGGTTCTCTGGCTGGCAGGTATCTTTCAAGAGCCAAGGAATTTTATCAGAGTAACAAATGTTCTGCTAAAAGACATATGATTTTATATAAATTTTGTCTTGGAAAAGGGAGAAAAGAATGTGACTGCACTAAAATCATCTAGTGTTTTATTTGGTCTTCTGAAGCAAACCCCTCAGTTGTAACAACACAGACATCAATTTGGTACTAGTACTGACAAAGGTGCATATGTACGTAAGAAATCCATTCTGTTGTAAGAGGAGCCCACAAAATCCAATAGCAAGAGCTAGAAGCAAAACTAGGCCAGCTATTAATGCAGGTCTCCCATACAAACAAACAAACAAACAAACAAACAGTACTAATTCTGTCATGGAAAAAGTACAGCTGTTTAGGGAACATCTGAAAGGAGCAAACTCCTGATGTGTGTTTCTGTTTGTTTGGTTTGTTGTTGTTTTTTGGGTTTGTGGGGGTTTTTTGTTTGGTTGTTGCTGTTGTGTAAAAAACACAAACAAACAAACAAACATAACATAACAAAACCTCAAATTCCAAAGAGATTATTAAGATCACCTGAGTGATCTTGTGCATAAAAACCTAGTAATCCTAGTACTCCCTGCTGTTACGCTTGAAGAATTAGCCTTTCACTCAGCTTTCCTCTCCTCTACCTAGAAGATTTCATGACTCTGCTTAACCTCATTTGATGGGTTAGTTTTGTTTTTGTTTTCCCCAGATCTATACAGAATTCTATGATATACAGAATTCTTCACTGTATTTCTGTAAAGCTGCAGGTTTTTGGTCACCAGCAATAAAAATTAACTATGGCTTTATTCACTGACTACAGTGCTGTGTATTAAATATCTTTAGTACTGCCAAAATAGGTGAGAACTGAACATGTGGTTCCACGTACTTTTGCATGGAAATCAAGTAAAGGAAAATATTTTTTTTTAAACTTGTATCATTTCACTGATGTGATTTACAATGCAACCTTACAAACACTTGTTCACATCTTACTAAAAGGGACAAAGGACGTGCCTGGAGCATCAGGAGAGACTGAGAGAGCTGGGTCTGTTCAGCCAGGAGAAGAGAAGGCTGAGATGGGATCTCATCAATGTTTATAAATAGCTCAAGGGTGGATGTCAAGATCATGGGACCAGACTCCTTTCAGTGGTGCCCAACAATAGGATGAGGGGCAATGGGCACAGAGTGAAGCAAAGGAGGTTCCATCTGAATATGAGGAAAAAATTATTTACTTCGAGGGCGACAGAACCCTGGAACAGGCTGCCCAGAGAGGCTATGGAGTCTCCTTCTCTGGAGATATTCAAGACCCGTCTGGACACACTCCTGTGCAATCTACTCTAGGTGTACTTGCTTTAGCAGGTGGGTTGGACTAGATGACCTCCAGAGGTCACTTCCAACCCCAAACATTCTGTGATTCTGTGAAATTAACCTTAGTGTTCACTTCACTTGAAGAGGAAGGTATACTAGAATACACTCACAGAATATCTAGATTTTTATGGCCCAAATCTGTTCCAGTCTGTTAAGAGTGGCAGGGAAACAGAAATGCAAGTAGCTATTACTTCAGTAGCTATGCTCTGTTGTAACCATACCCAAAACCATAACATTCACATCAATTTTGAGTTATTTTAAGAACAATCCTTCAAGTCTCATCAGTTCCTAGTGCATCCCTCCAAGTCTCATCAATTCCTAGTGCATCCCCATATATTATAAGAAGTTAAGTCGTAAGAGCATTATCTCTCCACCTCTCAGCAGTCTTTCAAAAGAGGACTTACTTGGAATGACAGGAAAATGAGAATATGTATTGTGATGAAATCAAGGCAAGTGTTTGCTCCATGACTCTCAAGGTTCAATGAAATTATTCCTGCACTTCTCCCTTTCTCAGTGAGGGAAAAACAGTTAATTAAAATTCACAAGGCAATTAATCACAGCTCAATAAAGCTGATATGCAGTTCTGTCTGTCACATTCATGTTTTCGGAATTAGGTGCAGTGGAAAGTCACATAAAGGGTCGCATTTTGCTAAAATCCAGTGATGTTCTCCAAGCCACACAGCATAAGAATTAGGGGCACTATGTTATACATTTGTTTTAATTAACAAGAACAAGGCTTCTAAATGACACAGGAGGAGACAGTCACTGGCAGCTGTCACAGTGCCCTGTTGCTGCTTCCCAAACATTCCCCCTCACTGTCTTCATGCACCTTTCAAAAGGCTAGTTCTTCCATCATGCTATAGGACAGAAGAAAAGATGTGCCCAGTGAACAGGCCTTGAGGATGCTGAGACGGGATTCAGTGGAGAACTGTCCGCTGCCAAGCCATGGAGTTTTGGCTATATGGGAGCCTGCTGCAGGACAGAGATGCCATGAACTTTGTTTATTTACATATGCAAAGAAAACAAAGAACCAGACTCAATTGCAGTGCTGACACTCAGAAGTAACTCTTCTGAAGTTAGCACAATGGCAGCTGGATTAAAATAACTCAGTCTCTACTGCTTTCCTCACCTATTAGCTCTCAGCTAACATGTTGCTTAAGTATCTTGTTAAAAAAAGGCCAGGGAAACTTTTCACGGCATTTTAAAAAATACTCATTGGGCGGCAAAATATTAATTCTTATCAGAAAATTCAACTTGCTGAATGCAATGAAACAGATGTGCTGATCAATACCAGACAGAAGCCTGTAAGTTCAGTGTTTTTTCCAATCATCTTTTTTTCCAGCTAGATACAGAAATGTGATCATCTAGCACTGGACCTCTCTATATATAGTTCATTATATGACAGATATGTTTTATTAATTTGTACTCCTAGAATAGAGAGCCATGGAATTAAATATCCAGAAAAAGGTAAAACTTCTGTGTGACTAGTGAACGTCTGATGTAAGAAATGTAATAGGATGATCAGTTTTGAGAAGGCAGAGCTCCAGTGGAAAATCACCAGATGGCAGCTATCCAGACAGCTCTGAGACTCTCTTTTTAACCAGACAAATAGATAAGACACACCAGATGCTGATATAAGAAAAATAAAGCAGAAAAGATATAAAACAGTTCCTGAGGGCTGCAAAGAGCTACAAGCCACTGAGTTTAACATTCATAACACAAAAATTGGCAAAATGTAGAAGAGAAAGAGAATTAAGCAACACATACATATAAGTGGGATACATGAGGAGAGTTCTGCTATAAATTATAGTTATGCCTCAAACACCTCCTGGAATTCTTTGCAGGAATCAGCAGATCCACAGATAAAAGAAGTCAAGTTGATACCATCTGATTTCCAAAAGGCAATAATGAATAATGTCCCTCACCAAGACTACTGAAGAAATTCAGGGGAGATCCTTACATGCTGAGCAGCCATTGATGGAAAGAATCCATCACTAGGAGAATCCCAGAGGAGCCTGTGTGAAGGCTTGTAACATTTACTTGTCACTGGATCGGCAACATTACACTAACAGGAAAGACGGTTTAAAAAACAAGCTAAAATTTGTGCCAATTTATTTGTAATAGAGGAACTAGCAGATTATGTTCACAATAGAAGGGCAGAACTATGCACGAGACAGAAAAATACATCTCTCCCAGAGTTATGAAATACAAAAAAACACCAGCTTTGGTTAACTACCCTTCCTTCCCTTCCCCTAACTTTAAATACATGACTAGCCTGTTCTTGAAAAACTGAATTGACCGGAATATTTTCAATTGCGCCTTGGCTTTACTGATGAAGGATCTTGGTTTTTAAAGGTTGAATTTACCTTTCAGAAATATCCAGCCACTGTATGGAAGAAGACTGAAAGAAAGAGAAATTCTATTTTCTTTTTCAGAAGGCTCTTTCTATGCGTCTGTGTAAAGTGCAGCCTGAACTGCTCTATAACATTAGAAGTAGCTGTGCCATTTAAAACATGGTTTCACTGAACGACATATAAAGAAATTATATAGGTTTCAGGAAGGAAAAAAGAGAAGACATATTAATACTGGCAAGCCTACTGTCATTAATGTTGCACTTCAGTTGAACAACATTTGATAGGCTTCTGGAAAAACAAAAACAAAACCAAAAACACACACACAAATATAGTGGTTTCAGCTTTAACTCTTCTGAAAAGGGATTTTGCTGGTTTTTTATTTCCAATCTCCCCTCCCTGCCCCCGCCTCGCCCACACGGAATTTTGTGTCTCACAATCTTATTTTTGTATAAATATTATTCACATACCCAAGAAAAACATTTACATATATCACAATATGAAAACAAAACATAGGGGGTTTTAGCAAGTGTGAAGAGCCTTGTAATCTTTGAATAAAAATTGTTCTTCTACCTTATGTAATAAACCGTGGGCTTTCATTTGATTTTCTTCGTATCCTATTCCTCCCAAAGTTTTCCAAGGGCTATCCTCAACTAGTGAAATGACTAGAGCGTCATCCAAGCTACCATCACAATTACTGTGCATGTCATTCAGTGACAATCCTGAAGAGGGTACAGTTGCACAACACACTGCTATTTCTCTCCTGAAACACCATACTCAGTGACACATTCAACTTTGAAACCAAAAGATTGACTACCTATCTTTCTCCATTCCCATTTGTCACACTATCAAAAGTTTAGAACAGAAAAAAGAGCATGCAGAATTCTGAATCTTGCCTCCCTAGTCTTCCAAATAAATTATTTAAATACATCTCTGGGCTATTCACCACTACGTTAACAACCTACTGATAAAATAACTTAATTACAGTTTCACTCAGGCCAGTATCTATCAAGAATTTTATAACTGCACTACCTACAGAAATTTCACAACAAAAGACATAAGTGTGATCCTTAAATGAAAGGTGTTATTCTACTAATCGACCGGAACAGCACTCATGATGTGAGCTGTTCCCACTGACCAGACATACAGTTCAAGTAAATGCAGCCTAAATTATCAGCACACATGCAGGAATCGGCTGTTAACAAGGGTTAACAGGAAAAGAAAACCCACTGAACTGAAACCACATTTTCAAACACAGCATACTAGACAGTCTATTGGTAGAGCATCTATTGTAATCCAAGGAACAAGCCCTCCTAATTTAACATAACAATATTTGGAAAAAATAGAAGTATTTATTTGCTGCCTCTTTTCCAAAGAGCATTCTAAATTACCTGAATTCATTTTTATGCATTTCAGCCATTTTCTTCTCAAGCTTTTGTGACTGCTTGGGAAAAATACTAAAGTCGCTGATGTAATTCTCTGGGTGTTCATCAGGATCGTAATCACCAAGCTCAGCTAAACAGATACAAAATACAAAACAAAACAGGAAAATTCAATTGCAACATTAATTAATAAGGAAAAAAGTCAGTAAATACAGTGTAGTTCAAGATACTCCATGACTAGTAAGAATCCAGCGTCTCTCAATAAATGATACTTTGACAGTTAACTGAAACAAGAAAATCCTTAAAGCTGCCACTTCCATCAATGAGTTTCAAGTGAAGTTCACTGTTTACTACCCGCGGTCATAATTAGCAATCTTATACTATTTTCTGTGGCAGAAACATACTCTGTAAAACAGAGGCATAGGTAACGTTCTCCCTTTCAGTATCTGTCATTCTGGTGCCAGACAGAACTAAAGCAATGCATTCCAGATTCTCCTTTTTTTTTTACAGCAATTTCTCCTTGCTGATATGGACTGGTTTAATTATGTTCTAGCAGACAAACACAGGCTGTAACATTAAGGTGGCCCACAGTATTTGACTCCCCTTCTAAAAAATATATCACTTAGGTACCCAAACATGGCATTTGGTGTTTTGATTTTTCTAAATAAGCCTCTTGTAGTAAGGCCTACGCCCAATCTTGATTTGGATATATTGCCTTATAATGCAGTAAGAGCTTCATTCACGTTAATGCAGAATGAAGGAGACTTCCACACATATGACATCCCTAATCAGATATCTAGCTAACTATTAATATTTCTCTGTGTGCAATTCAAGACATACATCTGAATTTGGCGCAAAGGAAATGTTAAGGAGAGAAGGGGGGGGATTGCAAAGAAGAAAAAAAAAAAAAAAAAGCAGCCTTTCTCCTTGAATTATGTCTACTATTTTTGACAGAAATTCCATCGTCACGCAGGTCTTCTCTACCTTAAGAACAGTCACTGAATGACACTTTTTCCTGCTTACTTCAAATGGAATAGGCTGCATGTACTTTCAGGACTCAGAACTGAATTTTGCTCTGTTTATAACTGGAATCTAACATTGATGTCATACTTTTTCAGTTAAATGCTAAGACAACCCATTGCTTTTAAATTTTTTTTAAGTTGCAGTTTGGTTTTAGTTGGCTAAATGGCTGAATTATTAAAATACTTTACAGTATTTATCAATGGAGGAAAACAGTACAACTGAAAAAAAATACGTTATTGATAGCTGTATTCCCACAACAATTTTGAGTTTCTCTTTATACTGAACACACCTATGAGTTAAGTATTTAAAAATGCCTGCTGCTTGTACTCACCTTGGACAATACAGGCACCCAAGTAGGCAGCATCAGAAAAAGAACACAGCAAACGGCCATGGAAAATGTCTCTTTTGATTTGTAGATATAAGAGGTATCTGAAAGACAATTTAAAAAATTAGGAAATGATGTGGCATTTTTTTGTAACACATTTAACATATCTGTGTGAAACCAATGTGCAACTATTCTGGATCCTTCTTTTCCTATTTTAAATGGCAAGAAAAAGAGGTGAAGTGCAACCACAGGAAAAACTAGATGTAAGACAAGAGATTTTTCTCAATAACAATGAAATAATGACAGCAGGAGTAATAAAAACCTACTAAGAGACAGCAGGGAGAGCACTTCATCTAAAATGTACAGCTGTTGAGATGCTCATTAGTGACATGAAATAAATTACAGCAATGTGAGTTTGCTTGAGTACAGCCCCTCTCATTAAATACAGGTTTACACAAGAAAAACTCTCTGTCACTGTAGACAAAATACCACATTCACCACAGTGGAGAGCATTTCTTTCCTTTTCCTTTTGTAATCTCTGAAGAATCCTAGATGAATTGTGGAGGCAGGAGCACCTCTCTCCTCCAGAACTGGGGAGAAGAAAATAAAAGGCTCCTTCTACTTGCCCTCTGCTTCCTACCACAGAACAGCACTGCTTCCAACAGCAAGAAGAGACGTGTGGCCTTGAGGCCATCGCTTTGTCTTTTGCTTTCTCTCTCGGGGGAGCAACCTCCCAGAAATGGACCAACTCACAGACCAGAGACTCACTCGCAGCCCCTTCCCCAGCCACTCAGCTGGTTACAGCAGTGCCATTCAGCAGCTTCACCCACCCTGCAAAAACAAATTATTTAAGCATTGCTTCAGCCAGATAAATTCAACTGTCTAGAGGGTACTATCAATCAGACTCAGTGGCTTCTGCAGACCTTAGGACATTCATTGATGCTGCCAGTCCTCTCCAACCTTGAGCTACAGAGTTGTGAATCAAAATGTGCTTTATGAATAACACTGATGTCAGACATATTTTGCCCAAGTTACTTGGCTCTGTGTGTACCAGGAGCTCCTGTACCAAGCAGCTTATCTGAAGCTCACAGTGAGTCCTAGATTGGAGCAAGACTGGAAGCACTGTTTGAAGGGCAAGGGAAATTTTCCTCCTTTCCTTGGCTTGCTACTAAATGCTACATAAATACAAGACACTTATCACTGAGAAAAGCGATTTGTTCTCATTTTGAATCCCTTCAATCCACCATGGTATCAATAAAGTTTCTACAGGAACCTTGCCCTTTATTTTGTAAACCTCTTTTTTCCTGTAATCAGTGTCCAGTAATGGCTCACTAATTCACTCCCATAATTTGGTACTGCTACAGTACAGGTAGCTCCCAGAGGAGAACTGCAGCAGGGCGAACTAAAGGCCTCGGTGAGATGCACTAAAAATTCTTAATCTGCAATGACAGCTTACTGGAAAAGGTTCAGTATATTGATGTAGATACCACACATAACTTGGTCAAACAAGCTGTTATCATCCTAAAACTTAAGGTAAGTCTTGGCAGGGTGAAAAATTTGGGTTGTGGTTCTCCAAAGTGATCATTAGCTTGAAGCCAAACTGAGTCCACCTTTAAGAAGTGCCAAAACAAACCCACCTATAAAAGGGCATCCCAAGATTTCACAGCGTGGTGGGTTAACTGTGCTGTAAGGTCAACAGATCTCCAGTGACACTGCACATAGGTGGTTTCTCAGTTTGAAAATTATTATAATGAGATACAAAAGTAAACAGGCTTCTGGAAAAGCGTATTAACCCACTGTTCCTGACCTATATTTGCAGACATGAGGCTGAGATGAGAACTAAGCATCTGAAGTTTCAGAACCATGCCAGGTCCGACTCTCCAGCTGTGCAGATGGAAGTAAATGCCAGGAAATGTTACTTTTCTATGAATATTTTGGTGTTTACAAGAAGAAAAAACAGTTTTGCAGGAAATCCTTTCCCATTTAACGGGATTAAGCAGCAATGCTGCCCACCTTGACCACGTATTACAAGCCATTATCTTCAGAGCCCAGGGAGAATGGAAAATCTGCAAGAATTGACCCAAAACACCTATTCAAGAGTTAGGCAGCCTCTCTCTTCCTCTCTCTCAAATGCTATGCAATAAATCACAAGTCAGACTCCTGAAATGAGATGGCACTCACCCCAATATATGGTTATTTTATGAGAATAAACCTGAAAACACAAACGCGACTCAGTAGAATTCAACTCCCTTTTTTTTTTAATACAGGGGGACAGCCATAAAGACAACAGTTTGTGATGGGTCACTAAGATACTACACCAGCACTTCGGATCAAAGATAACAGCAACATTGACAGAAGCACCTCGGAATGAGGGTAAGAACTCATTTATATGCATTCCACTAAAATTCTATATAGATGAACATGGGAGTCTGGGTGGAAGTCTGCATACTTGTGGCATTTCTAAGCAGCTAGTCTGTTGCAGGCCAGGATCAAAGATCCTCACTGTCACTATTAAATGTCTGTACCCATAACAGTCTCAGTTATCTGAGTTAATCTTAAACAAGAAATGCATCGTTTTATTTTCCCCAGCAACAAATCAAACAGAAATAAATATAGGTTTTATACTAGTTTCTTGTTTAAGCCTCTCTGCAATGTGAAACTACCAAAATTTGTCAAAATAACCACCAAAGTTAGCTTCATTACAATAAAAAATAATATATACTCTTTCAATCTAAATTGTCAATATATTAATTTTTGTCAATTACATGAAGCAAATAAAGATGTATTATCCATTCCCTTCAGCTAAACCACTGGCTCTGCAAGTTGTTCAGAATAAAAAACCCCTCAGAATTAAAAAATTGCAGAAAATTTCCATTACATTTTTTCCATAACTTCGGTATAACACATTTTTCTTTATCTTGTCTTCCTAACATACCCAGAAATAGATCCTTTCTGTAACAATTTGGAAAACACAAACACATATTCAATTTTTGCTGAGAGGTATGTTAACAGAAAATAAATAAGAGCAAGCCAAGGATATACAATCAAAACATCACATAAGATATAATTTTAGGGAAAAGAACATTTGTGCCTCAGAGCTAATTTCTTCCCAGTGATCATCTTGGGATGACAGAGCTGAACACAAGCCATCATGTAGGCTAGCTTCTGTCACAAATGTGGACCATAGATGCTATTCGTCTGTCTTTGCTTCAAAATATATAATTCTTAGCACTTGCTAGTCTGAGGAAGCAGCTCTGGTTTTCCACTCTTATATGAAAGCAGGTTTGTTGTTGCAATGTTTCTTTGACTGTTTGGGGGACAGGGGAGTGTCTCTTAAATTGTTCATATACGTTTCTATTACCCTAACAATTTTTAAAATAAAAACACTGAAGTTTATTTTTTCTGTCACTAAGGTTCTGCACTACTAAGTTGCTGCATGAATTTGATCATTCAAATCCTTAATGAAATGATTCAAAATTGCACTTGCACAGGAAACATCTCCAAGACAGAAGGCAACAGTCAAGAGGGGAAAAGAGGCACAGAGCACAGTTCACAGTGGAGACTGGAAAAATTGTTGGCTAGGACACAAGGGGAGCAATTGCACTTATAAGCAGGGCAGAGGAATATCCATGCAGGGCAGAATCAGAGAGTTTGATTGTGTTTTTCAGAGACCACTCATACAGCAAGCTGCATGGGATACTGTTCATCTTTAAAGAAAGAAGGGCAGTTTGGAACAAGACTAACACATTAAGGAGTTCTTTCAAAATGAAGTAGATATATGCACTTTGGACTGAAATCCAATGTTGCAAGCTTTGTCAAAGGCTGGCTCAACCTCAGACACTTCCTATAATCCTAATAAAGTAATTTATGTCCCAGGTCAACAAAGATCTATGAATGTGTGTACCTGACTCCTGACTTCAGTAAGATTTATGCAAGTAGTTAAAATTGCCTACACTTACAGAAATAACTTGCAAAATCACATCTGATTTTGCTGCTTCTTGTGTCCTTCCACTGCAGCTGTTTTTTCCCAGCCCTGCCACAACTTTATAGCCTGATTTACAGCTCTAGGTATTCAGGCTTACCAGCAAGTTGGTAAATGTATGCTTCAGCACTTACACTTACAAATGCCTATCACTAGAATAACCTCATTTCCATCTATTATCTGTTTGCAATACAGATGACTCAATTCCAGGTTGGCCAAGGCCTTCCCACAACTGCAGATGAAGGGTCAGCAATATCTATTCTTCTGTTAAGCAGGCTTCATGACCCCTAGACATCATGTTGCTAACTGCTTAACAGTCAATTTACTTCTATTTTAAGATGTTCAATGAGGCAAGAAAGCTTTCCCACAGCCAAACTTTTTGGTTTGTCCACGTAGTGTTTTTTGCTTGTGTTCAAGCCACTTCACACATTTTATTCCAGTAAAAAGTGTCTCTCCCAGTGCTGTCACAACCTTTCCAGATGACAGACACGGTCACCTCAAGGATCCAGCAATGTTCAAAACTTGTTATCTCAGCATGTTGTATGACTTTGGCTGCACTACTCTTTACCATGCTGCTGTGCACACTCAGGTGAAGAGGGCAAATGAATGTGTCTACAATATTCTTGGATCGGGTGCCTTCCTCCCCCAGCAAAATTTATGAGCTCTTTGTGTATATTATTCTGGACACTAACTTTGCATTTGGTCTTCGACAGCAGATATCATCAAGCACACTGCAGGAGCACTAGCTTCCTGCCAAAGTCCATGAAACTTGCCTGAACAGTAACAACTACGTACTAGTATGTAATACCACAACTAGGAGAACATCTTTTCTATGCTTTACAGTGCCACCTAGAAAAGCAGACTAACAGAAAAAAATAATTATATTCTCTAAAAATATATTGCTTGTCTACTTACTAATATTTGAGTAGTATTTTGATATCTTACGAATTAAAGAAAATTCATCACTCTGTTAGCTACCGATAAAACAGAGTTGACAGATAGATCTTGGAATCATCACAGACAGGTCCCTGAAATAATCAACTCAGGGTGCAGTAGCAGCCAAAAAAATGCCAATAAAACACTGGGCATCATCAGGATATATTGTGAACAAGACTGAGGGGCATTTTGCCACTATTTAAAGCCTTGGTGTAATCACATCTCAAATGTTTTGCCTAGCTCTAGCCCCTGCATCCTAAGTAGGACATAGCTGAGCTTGATACAGCTAAAATGAGCTTGAACAGCTAAAATGAGTGATAGAGCCTCCCTTACAAGGAAAGACAGTGACTGAGAGACAATAAAAGTGAGTCTTATGAAATCTTGAGGAGAGTTCCCTTACCAATGATTCTCATTCATTTTTAAGACCTATGGTATTCAATTTGATAGTGAGTCCAATACTATTAAAACTATAAATTCACTTGCCAGCTGTCCTCGAGAAAGCCAGAACAGACAAGCGGACTTGCAGAGGCAAAAAAACATAGCTACCATTGCAGATCTCAAGAAAAGCAGGACAGGTTGCCCAGAGAGGCAGAGGTATTCCTCCATGATGCACAGAACAGGGTTCAGCAGCACAGGCCCACCCATAATGGTTCACTCATGGAAGGATGATCGTATTGCAAGACTTGTCAACTTGCAAAGAAATGGTTTGATACTCTGGCATCAACAACCAGCTGGACCACTATCAGCCTCAACTGGCCACTCATTTCTGAAGGGAAAAGCCAGCACAAGACAATATCAAGTACAGCTGTTTGAGACAGGACTAGTCAAGCATTGCACACACACACAGCTCTATTATTCTTCCTCGCCCAAGCTAGCTCACTCAGGGCTCTCAAATTTGCCATGTTTACATACCCCAAGTCTTTGTCATTTTAAATGACTTCCAGTTAAACAATCATTTATCTGCTTTTCTTGTATTAAAGTACTCATTACACTCTTTTATGACAGCCTAGTGATTGAAAAACTACTTCCTGGATTAGGAAATATGGATTAAGAAAAAAGGGTATGATGAAAGCTAGTTGAAATAATCCATCTTTGGTTAATTCTCCTAGCTACTCACCCATGCTCTGTTTTTTTCTACAATAATCATGGATTACTGCTGATACAGTATTATCTGTGGCATTTTAGATCATTCCTTTGGGACCTCAAATGATTTTATACTCTCTCATTTTAATTATACATATACAGCATAATGTAGGGATTTGGAGATAAGAAGGCATGAGGCCTTGGACTGCTTTATTACATAAGAAAGAACAAACACTGATTTATTTATTACCTAAACACAAACACTGAAAAAAAATAACAGCATAAACATCTGCGCCCAAGTGTGACCCGTCTTTGGATCCATTTGTTCACACTCCCTTGACTGTTTCTACTCTGTTCACATGCGGCATCTCGGGCTTTCCCAGTTGTGTAACTTCCCAGGGCTCTTACCTGTGATCAAAGAATAGTGAAAAGAGGCACAGACCAAAAATATCTGTGCTTTCCAGAGAGTGTAGTGGGATGCTGTGTGTACTGCGGATTGAAAGGCCTCTGCAGTTAAAACTTCCTGCCTGGTAGTTTATATCTTTGCATGCCATGCCAGCAGAATATCCTTTGTTCTGCATGTGGTTACACACACATAGCTAAAGAAAATCCCCTCTTGCTACCAAGCCTATCATGCTCTCTGGAAAAACAACTGCAACACACCATAAGCATTAGGAAAAAAATCAAATGGGGCGAAAAGGAAATTAGCATACTGAAAATGTATGTATTAAAGGTCTTTACCCCAATCATGTGTAGTGTCAGCCAGAAAACAGGCTGCAGACCATAGGGTGATTTAACAAGAAAAGAAACCGAAATTATGTTTCACAGGTATGCATGGTATTGAACAAGGGAGATGTGAGGACCTGCTTGTCATGTTGCTATTGCCTAGTTAAAAGCTAGGAACGCTCAGTGAAGTCAGTGAAGCCGAACTACTTCCTTCTGATTTCATGTCACCTAAAAGCACTAGACAATCAGATCTAGAAAGCTACAGGTGTACCATTCGGAAGAGCCTGATGTCCTTCACATACTACACATGAAGCAGAAGTCAAACCCTCAGAGGTGGCCACAGCATAGAGAAACATCACCCTTTTCTACAGTTGATGACCTCTCTCTGTTGAAAAGATTACACCAGCTGTTCAGAAATCCATATTCACTGCTTGTGTAGCAATCTGCTGAGCCTCCAATGCACCTGAAATAAATTCAGAGGCCAAATCATTTAGCAAAACAAATTAAGCCCTTGCCACTTTCCCATCACAATTTTTTAAAAAGGCAGTGGAAAAACTGCCCGATTAGTTTAACAATTAGAAAGAAAAAATGTGTCTTTAGTCTTTCTCAAATACGTTCCAAACATGTATGGCCTCACTGCCCGCTGAGGAAGCAGTACTTCCAAAAATAAGGACATATCTAAATCTGCGTTGACACAAGTTAAGGAGATGAATTAAGCAGGCTAAGTATTCAAGTGCATTAAAGTGTGGACTTTGTTGACAAATCAGGTTTCACGCTGTCTGTTATTACAGAAACAAGGGAGCTGACGGCAACAACCCCCATGGTCCTGCTGACTCTAGAGAAAACAGTGATCAATGACCACAAAGACCCACCCCTTCTGCAGTGAGAGACAGAAATTTTGTCCAGAGTCCACAGAATTCCTTATTTAGCAATAATATCTTGAAGTGCCTTAACATCCAGAGGCAGGCACTGATTTTACTTCAAAAGCACAGCTGTGGAAGCAATCGTTAATTAAAACGAGGAAAGATGAAAGCAAACGGCTGGAATGGTATGATGTGACTGACGATATTCACAGGCATCCTCAGCAGTGGAACGAAATGCAGTGACAGGCAAATGCATGGCTTGATCCTTTGCCCAAGGCACTCTTGGCCTCCGAACACGCGATGTGCACACATTTTCAGGCTCTTAAAGGTTGGGGTTTTTTTTCTATAGTATCATAGGCAGAGAGATGACTTCAGCTAGGTCATTCTCCATCTTAATTTCCTGAAAGTAGTTGCACCTGTAAAAACCACATACTAACTCAAGGATTACAGTTCATCCCAGCCTACCAAAGGTAGGATAGAAATGAAGCAGCAGTAATCTGAGGTAACAAATAATCAGGGTTTTTCCTGCAAGTGATGTCTAAATCCTGAACAGTATTTCTTTGTTAAACTATTTTCACAGAAATCAAACCATTTACCCCATACACACAGAGCTTTGTGTACTGAATAGATTATTTTTATTTTTATTTTACATCAGATATTGCCACGGAAGAGCAGAAAAACTAGCCTTTTTAAAATCTGTACATCTCTTAGATGTCTCTAAGGTACTTCATTAAAGATTTATTCCTATAAAGCTTTTACAAAGACTGCATCGACAATAATCCACATAAGGGATTTAGACAGGGTTAATTAATATTCTGAACCAAAGATAAGTATAACAATGTGACAGGATGAGTCTTACTGTATCTTAAATTCATTATCTAAGTGGAGACTACAGACATTCGTCAGATTTCTACCCAGTTGAAGAAGCAAGAGAGTGACAGGCTTTGTTAGGCATGGAGAGTAGCAGAAATGCAAAGTGCTAGTACTCTGATTCAGCTGACTGTATAAATAGCTATGAAGTACAGATGGCTTTTGAGTCAAAGGGTGACAATATTATTAATTTATTTTCAAATCATCTTAAGCACACTAGGCAACAAATGTGATTGTCCCGTGAATAGAGCAGAGAAAAAAAAAATCTACCAAAAAGCCAACTAGTTATCAAGGTTTCATGACTGTTCTCTGTCAAATACTAATGGACCTTTTCCACTGCAATTCAAGAAAAAAATTTAATTCAGGCCAATTTAGAGTCCCACATTGAATCTGACCCTCTGCGTTAGACAATGAAGCAAATTCTCAGAGGTGAGTTACATGATTACACTTCATTTGCTCATTTCAGGCACATTTCCTATACTTTGTTATTGTGTGAGAGATGTGGGCAGGGAAAAAGCAAAGCTTCCCAAGCAGCAACAGTGGGAAAACAGAAGGCTGATCAGATATAAAAGGTGTCAGGTGGACATATGAAAAGAGAAACTATTTTTCCTTTTAAAGTCTTAATAGTATTAGTTTTAGTGAAGACTATAAAACATTTTTCATACAGCAGCTTGACTTTAAAAATTAATTTGAAATGTTCCAGCAAAGCCTAAAACATACTGACAGCACAATACACTTCAGTGAACTAATTCCAGGCACTTTGCACTTCAGTAAAATTTCTCCTGGGAGGATATCCAAGTAGTTAAAAGAAAAAGAAGACCTTGAATAAGGAAGGTCTATATGAAGTTTATACTCGAGCTCATGAAAAGTAACACATTCAATCAAAGACAAACATGAACAAATAATGAAAATCCCTTGACTTCCTGCTTCACAACCTGTTCACTCAGCTAAACAATTTCAGTACATCACCCAAGATAAACAGCTATAATACGAACTGCATGTTCCAGCTGCTCTATACAAAGTATAAACTTATCATTCAGCAGAATGCAAGCTGTTCCTGAAACTTTCAGTATGAGAGCAGGGATAATGAGATCACTCCCATTCACAGAGTGACTTGTGAGCATAAGAATTTGCAGGGCTTGGGGAAACCATCAATGGGGCAACAAGGGCCCAGGCGCTCCATGCTTCTGCAACATGCAGCGATTAGTCAGAGCTGTGAGCTGCTGACTAACAACACAGTACAGCATACATACAGTCCTGCACAGCTGGTGCAGAGGTCAAAAGAGCTGTTACTTTCCTACAATTTTTCCCCCATGTTGAAAAATACCCAGAGTATTCACAATGGCAAGTAGGAAGGACAAAGCATAAGCAGCAAAATTTTGATGTTAGCAACAAGACTTCTTAACCTACAGAGCAGCTGTACTTTAAAAATATAAATATATTGCACCTTTACATCAGTTTGCTAAAGGTCTATCAGTACTTTAAGACTACTATCTTGTTTGTGGTCCTGAAGACACATACACACAAGAGAAAAGTCAGTGATTGCTATTCGTGTTCCTGTTTACAGAGTTAGGGCCGTTACTGAATCAAACTTCACAGATTATTTCACACACACAAAAAAATAAAAACTAAGACACACAAGGACCTTACTCAAGATGACAATCCTTGCCAGAGAAGAGCTAGGATAATCCTTGCCCAGTCATTTGACCATTGCTTC
Source organism: Caloenas nicobarica (assembly GCF_036013445.1). Taxonomy (NCBI): domain Eukaryota; kingdom Metazoa; phylum Chordata; class Aves; order Columbiformes; family Columbidae; genus Caloenas; species Caloenas nicobarica. The sequence continues at coordinate 54,644,372 of NC_088284.1, forward strand.
TCTTTCTGAAAGTTCTTCTACAACATCACTGCTTCTCTGTATGTTATAGAAAAGTCCCCTCAAACTGCTTTTAAAAATCCATAGGTATCACAGTAAATAAAAAAGCTATCAGTAGTCCAAATGTCTGTCTATTCTAGTATTTTAGCATAAATAGTGAAAGCCGTACCCTACAGAACAAACTGTCTTATTTTGAACTTGTTAATGATGCACATTAAATGCACAGACAAACAAACAAAAAATACCTGGTGAGCTCCTCTTTAATCTTCAAGGGTTCGTGTGGGTAGAATTTCACTCTAAAGCACATGGTATATGGTGGGTGAGCTGAAATATTATAAAGAAAAAGTATGAGAACAGTAGCAAACAAACATTTCCTCAGCCACCCTGAGGGAGTGATCTCCAAGAGTCTTACAAAGTAGCCTATGCAAGGGTTAGCTCCAAGGCATCAGGCAGCAATTCAAACAAAACCAATAAATATTGTATATATATATATATATAAAAAGAGAACAGAACATATGACAAAGAAGGCCAAAGCATGTGCAAAATATAGCTAATATAGGGACACAGGCAAATCAATTTATAAATTGTTTTGCACCTCACAAGACTTAATGCTTGATCCAAGAACTACAACACATTTGGGAAGCTGATAAACAGGAAGTAATTTTATCTTGTCACAATGAGATACAAAGTTGTAATGTATATTTGTTATTCCTGATTATGATAATGCCTAGATTACAAAGCGGAAGAAAACATTAATTAAATTTGGTTAATGAAGCTAGAGACAACAGAACTGTTTCTGGTTTTGCTATTTAAGAAGACTACATTACCTACACCTGAGCGATGGAAACAGTATCAGAGGGAAGGGAAGGTGCGGGAAGGGAAAGATTTCAATCTTCAATCAGCATCTCTCTGTTTTACATTACTGAACACAGCTTTATATCCCACTGCTGTAACTTTGACAGCATTCAAGATATCTAATCGTAGGCCAGTGATCTTTCAATGATTACAGGATGGACAGAAACCAAATCAAATACTATCATTCTAAACAGAGGCATCTTGTGATAACCATGTTAGGATAAAAGATGTGTGAAAACCAAGTAGAAGGCTTAAAAATATCACATAAGGCACAATACGCAGGTAGGCAGAGCCCTCAGAGCTATCTGTCATCAGGTAATGTTCATGTGTTAAATTTCAGTTTGAAGTGAGAAGGAAAATAGCCACATGTTCAAAATGGAAATGTTGTGGGGAAAAAACCCACCTACATTACATAGGCCACAGTAACTGGCAGGCCTGCTGGTAACACTGAGAGAGGAAAGGGCAAAGAAAATTACAGGAGAAATGGAGGAAGAGAACAGATGAAAAAGAGAATTACATTTTAGTTATTGTAATCTATAACGGTAATCACTAAGCTACCACAACATTTTACTGTACCATCTCCTCAAGATTACTAGCTGACTGGCTTGTACAAAGTGCATGTGGAAATTAGTTCAATAATCATGATACGCTTCAAACTACTTTGCATTGTTTACCTGTATGCTGCAGTATTCCAGAAACACATCTTTGGGTATCACTTAGCTTGTAAATGTGATGTACAAAAGCAACAGGAGATAAAAATGTGTTACATCTCTTGTTATGGTTGGTATCTTTTGAAGGATTAAACTGCTTTCGAAGATGAAATCTCTTCCCCTTTCAAGACCTCATGTTGCACTTCTTTTAAGTACAGTCAGCCTCAACAAAAACTGATTTCACTTTTTTACTTGTTTATAATAACTAGTCATTTAAGACACAAGGAGAAATGTCAGAAGAGATTGGGACAGAGAGATGAAAAATACAGAAAAAAAGCAAGGAAACAATAACAAATAGAAACAAACAAGAGGAAATGGAGATAGAAAAACAAGCCTTAAGTGTTCTCTAGGGATGGTTTGAACATTCAAGCTAATAAAATCTGGACAGGACCTCTGAAAGCAAGAGAAACACACTGACTGCTTCCTGTGGGCTTCAGCATCTTGGATATGACCGCAGCATTGTCTTAGAGTGACTGGGAATAGGCTGCAAAACAGAGGACAGTCCTCCCAGTCCTGTAACGGCAAACTAGAAGATAAAGTGAATTCAATGTCCCAGAAAGGAAAACAGCCATCCAGAAATGCACTAAGGAGCCATGTTGTCTGGACAAAGCAAAGATAGCCTAAGTCATCTTAAATGGCTCTGTCTCTTCTCAATGGCCTTTTTAGACCTAAGCAAGGGAGAAAACCTTGCATTTTCAGAATCCAGTTCCACTTACAAACCTGATAGAAGAGCTGACCTGTATTAAATTAGCAAGAGCGCTCTCTCAGCAAACAAAAGGACTTTTAAATATTCTGGCAGATTTATGCTTGAAATAGGGATGCACAAAAAAGAACAGCTAATGCACGCCTTTGCAGGGCCATAGTTAGTACAAGTCTACTGCAAGACCCTAAAAATGCACTGAATTTTACCCAAATTTTGGATGTCAATGAAACAATCAAAACTTCGGCTGTGGTAAAAAGGAAAAAAAAAAAAAAAAAAAGAGTGTTGCAGTGGAAGAGTCACAGTCTGGCAGAACATGGTAATGACAGAAAAGCAATAGCTGCCCCACATGCAAAGAGTATAATAGCAAGGAAAGGATGGCAATACACTGCACTAAAAAATAGATCACATTCAGTTAATAGCAAAGGTTAAATAGGAAATGTTTCCCTTCTAGCAGAAAGACAGTACATGAGAAAAGTATACACAGCAGTATGCACAGAATATGCAGGAGATTTGGCAAGGCAATTGGAAGCCTACTTTGCAAATCTTTTCCTGGACTCAATCTTCTGTAACAATATTCCTCCCTCAGCACTGCAGCAAACAACACAAAACTAGCTGCTGCAGCCTGCTGAACTGAAGTCCTTTCTCAGCAACACCTGCAACAATGGCACAATCCTGACAAGCAATTTGAAATGTTAAAAAGAATATGATCCCCATCATCTAGTTCATCTCTGGAGATGAGATAAGAAGGTACCCTGCAGTTGCAGAAGGAAACAGGATCCTCTTTTTCTGTTTGTCTTTTCCAGTTAGAAAACCAGTCACCAACAATGAACACTTGAAAGGGAAAGGAGGGAACCCCTAAATCAATCCACTTTCCTCTCCATCTTAATTTTGGAAAGGATCGTAAGCCTAATGTTCCTCCAAAAATGCATTTGGTGATATGTAAACATTTAGTAAGGCCTTTGTCTTACAGATTTTACAGCACTGGAGAAACACACATGAAAAATTCATATTCTCTCATTCACTATATCCTCGAAGTGGAGAGCAAGACAGGCAGTGAATTGTATCAGCTCAAGAGATGAGATTGTCAAGTCGGACAATTCCTCAACTCCTTGAATGCAAAATTACTTTCTACGACTTACAACATTAAAGTGGAAACATTACCAACAAACCTTCCCAAAACAGAACTCAATTTGCAGAAGAACATTTTTTCAACACAAGACTAGCCAGAATATAATCAGTTTTATAATAGGTGTAAGCCTTTTCTTTCAGAGTGGTCCTTTATCTGTCAGATAAGGAGCAGCTGGTATAGTGAAATGCCCAAGGTTTTGTCAGAACTTCTTACCATCATAAGCTTTGCTTTCTCACTAAAAAAGATTCACAATTCCAATAATTTCAAAGGACTTTAGCATGGAGAATAGTAGTAATTGCAAACTCCATTGCAACTGGGCTATTAATTTGCCAGTATATGTGCTAACAGCACATAAGAGATAAAGGCAAAAGAACAAGTAAAACCATTTAAATGATACTAAATGCTGAAACCAGTCATGATCTAGTGTCTCATGAAGGAAATACACACACAGCATGGAAGGTTTCCAGTCAACTGATTGTATGTTTGCAAGGTTTATTTCAGTTGCATTTAACTAAGACAAACTATCCAGTGTACATGAAATAGTAAGGATCTCCAAGCTAAAAGCCAGACCTCTAACACCCTGACCAGAACATGCACTATGGGACATGCACCCCTTGGCACATATACCAATGTGTAAGGGACTGAGTTTCATACACATTCATTTTTAAGTCCACTGAACCATTTGCCTTCAGTGTAGATGAAGAGCTTACAGGGAATGATAAGGCTAAGAAAAACTATACATTCGCATTGCCATTTTCTTCATAGAAGGAGAATCAGAAACAACAAGAAAAAAATTAATGTAAGAGAAATTGTTTTAAAAGCTGGTGAAAAACTTGAAATTTTAGAAGTGTGAACTAAAGAGAGAGAAGCATAAAAGAGTCTCAGCTGCCACTTTTGGGAAGCTTTCCTGTTTGTTTTTAACAACCTGATTTTCATTCAGCACAAATACTAGCTTCTGTAATGAGCTGTACTGGCAATGTCGTTCTTTTGATTAAACATGGAGTACAGATGGATACTGAAAGCCAAAAGCAGATGCTTAAATTATCTTCACAGCCCTGAGAAGGCAATATTGCAGAAAACTTCCCGCATCTCTCCTTGATGTTACATATTCTCTGAACTACACTACCCTACAACGATTAGTGGTCATTTGGTCATTTAAAAAAAAAAAAAAAAAAAAAAAAAAAAGAAGGAAAAAAACCCCACAGATTACACTCAAACCATCTTCATGTCCACTAATGCTGAAGAAGGATCTCTGGGGAACTCTAAGGCATATACTGTTATTTTGATATACCTCTTCCCTTACCAAATGAATCAGCTGTTTATGCATACCACTTGCTGAGCACATTTAAGACAGAACACTACTCAGTGTTTTTATTTTATGCATAGAAGATACCTGATCTATCAAGATCATAAACCCCAAATTGTGGGCTCTTCCTCACTGCACTCAATCAGTTACGGATTTTCATGAACAGTTACAATAATGCTTTAAAGCATCAATCTTCTTGAGGATCACAGGTGAAGAATATACAGCATTCAGATTAGTGCCTGAATAATCATACAAAACTGATTGTTTTCACTGTGCATGGATTTATGAACTTCACAGTTGATTAAACTCTTCATTAGGTTTGTACTGAGACATGAAAACTGATGACAAGTTGTTGAGATTTAAGAAAGTTTTGCACAACCAATCTCTGCATCTGACTTCTTGCTTCCCATGATTCATTCCACCTCCTTTTACACTTTATGACAGCATTAGAGATTAAGGAAATTAACTTAACAAATTCCAGTGGCCTGACAGAGGAGAACATCCTTTTTGCATTACTCTCTCAGATCTTCTGAGATGCAAGGCAGCAAGAAAAATATGTGACTTTTGAACTCCTGCACATCAGAGCAACAGAATTGATTCTGTTCTATTGTCATCAAGAACGAAACCCATATAGTTGGATATTTGCCTGGCACAAAGCAGGTTACATGATAGCTGCATACTTGTTATACAGAATAACCTTTAAAATTAATGAAAAAAGAGAGAGGGAAGGTGCATGGGAAAACTTACTTTACTTAAACATTTGTGCTGATGTGACCAGTATGATTTACAGTAAGACATTCGGAGACAGAAAATAATTTTTAAAAAAGTAAGATGGCCAAATGGAGAGGAACTTTACTGTTGGCATCTGGGAGAGAGTAACAGGGGCAGAAAAACATGTAAAAGAAGAGAAGAACCGGTTTTAAAGCATCTTTATGTAGAACCACAAAGATGTGGCTACCTTAGGCAACCTTTCAGAGAGCTTTTCAATACACTACCGGAAGCATTGTGTTCACAGCGACTGATCACTGGCCACCAACTGGCTTCAACCACTACAAACAAAATTGGTGTGGTTCAGAATATTTCTCAGAGACTAAAATTTCCCCTCTCAGGCAAAATTAGTGGTAAAAATGGCTGAGACACAGACCTAGGCTTTACATATTATGTTATGACAGAAACATTTCAGTGAAAATGGAAAATGCAAATGTAGATGCTAAGACAAAAAAGAAACCATGCCTTCACTTTTCTCATGTTGCACAAGGACACATTTAAATATTCTTTCATATGTGACAAGACAAAACATAAAATATTTTGGAAGATTCCTTTTGCTATATCCTAGTATTGCTAAATAGGAACTTAAAGCAATCTTTGCCAAAGCTAAACAAATTAAAATGGTAGCACATCACAAATGAACCTATGCAGATTTCAGAGCTTCAAACATAAAACATTCTGTCCCACCGAATGAAACGTATAGCTGCCAAATTGTGATTTCTATACAACCTGACGATATAGAGGGATTCTGCCTGAATGACTAATGTACTACTGAGGCCTATGAAATATAGTATCTGCTGAAATTTTTCTTAGAACACTAATCCCAGTCATTCTTTTTCTGCTCTGAATATTTGTCAACACTGAGCTGCATGAACAAATACACCGAAAAACTTGGGGGAAAATGAAGCTTCCCACAAATGGTAGCTGAGATCAAGTACACAGTACTTTTCAAATTTTGCTGCATGTATGCAAGTGCTTAATAATCCTATGTAAATCTGAGCATTCAACTGAATTTAGAACATTTTGAATTATTACTGTTAGTACAACCTGCTCTTGCATGAGAGGAAATGCCAATCCATTCTTACAAAACTGTTTTCTGAATTCCTTAATGGCAAAGAAAGGAAACCTTTCTGATGAACGGGGTGGGTGCCCTGGTGACAGAAGATACAGAGAAGGCAGAATTACTGAATGCCTTCTTTGTCTCTGTCTACTCTGCCGGAGGCTGTCCTGAGGAGCCCCGTACCCCTGAGGCCCCAGAGGAAGGCAGGGCAATGGAGGAGTCTGCCTCAGTTGATGAGGACGGGGTTAGGGACCAGTTAAGCAATCTGGACATCCATAAATCCATGGGTCCAGATGGGATGCACCCGCGGGTGCTGAGGGAGCTGGCTGAAGTCATTGCTGGACCGCTCTCCATCATCTTTGCCAAGTCTTGGGAAACGGGAGAGGTGCCTGAGGACTGGAGGAAAGCAAATGTCACTCCGGTCTTCAAAAAGGGCAAGAAGGAGGACCCAGGCAACTATAGACCGGTCAGCCTCACCTCCATCCCTGGGAAAGTGATGGAACACCTTATCCTTGGTGCCATCTTAAGACATATCAAGGATAAGAGGGTCATCAGGGACAGTCAGCATGGCTTCACCAAGGGGAAGTCGTGTTTGACCAACCTCATAGCCTTTTATGAAGACGTAACAAGGTGGATTGACGATGGCAGAGCAGTGGATGTGGTCTACCTTGACTTCAGCAAAGCATTTGACACCGTCTCCCACAGCATCCTCACGGCAAAACTGAGGAAGTGTGGACTGGATGATCGGGTAGTGAGGTGGACTGCAAACTGGCTGAAGGAGAGAAGCCAGAGAGTTGTGATCAATGGGGCGGAGTCTGGTTGGAGGCCTGTATCTAGTGGAGTGCCTCAAGGGTCAGTTCTGGGACCAATACTGTTCAATATATTCATCAATGACTTGGATGAGGGAATTGAGTGTACCATCAGCAAGTTTGCTGATGACACCAAGCTGGGAGGAGTGGCTGACACGCCAGAAGGCTGTGCTGCCATCCAGCGAGATCTGGACAGGCTAGAGAGTTGGGCGGGGAAAAATTTAATGAAATATAACAAGGGGAAATGTAGAGTCTTGCATCTGGGCAGGAACAACCCCAGGTTCCAGTACAGGTTGGGGAATGACCTATTAGAGAGCAGTGTAGGGGAAAGAGACCTGGGGGTCCTGGTGGACAGCAGGATGACCATGAGCCAGCACTGTGCCCCTGTGGCCAAGAAGGCCAATGGCATCCTGGGGTGTATTAGAAGGGGGGTGGTTAGTAGGTCCAGAGAGGTTCTCCTTCCCCTCTACTCTGCCCTGGTGAGACCTCATCTGGAATATTGTGTCCAGTTCTGGGCCCCTCAGTTCAAGAAGGACAGGGAACTTCTGGAGAGAGTCCAGCGCAGGGCCACAAAGATGATTAAGGGAGTGGAGCATCTCCCTTATGAGGAAAGGCTGAGGGAGCTGGGTCTCTTTAGCTTGGAGAAGAGGAGACTGAGGGGTGACCTTATCAATGTTTATAAATATATAAAGGGTGGGTGTCACGAGGATGGAGCCAGGCTCTTCTTGGTGACAACCAACAGTAAGACAAGGGGTAATGGGTTCAAGCTGGAACACAAGAGGTTCCACTTAAATGTGAGAAGAAACTTCTTCTCAGTGAGGGTGACAGAACACTGGAACAGGCTGCCCAGGGGGGTTGTGGATTCTCCTTCTCTGGAGACATTCAAAACCCGCCTGGACGCCTTCCTGTGTAACCTCACCTAAGTTTTCCTGCTCTGGCAGGGGGATTGGACTAGATGATCTTTTGAGGTCCCTTCCAATCCCTAACATTCTGTGATTCTGTGATTCTGTGATTCTGTGAAACCTCAATTTAATACAGGCACTGTGAATAGCTTTATGCCACCATTTCTCCCAGAAGTCATATATACATAATGTATGTTCTATTAACCAGTCCCTTCATTGCTTCTGTTTTTACACTTTCCAACTGCTACTAATTTCAGTCCTCACTTGTGTCACCTGAGACTGTGATGCTTTGCAAATGAATGCCGGTAATTTCTTCTTCTGAGTCTAAATGCTTTCATAGTGAAATTAATATTTTTAGATAAAATACAAATTAAGCTTGTGTGCCTTTAGAAATTGTTTAGTGTTCTGCATTAATGTAGCATGTTTTTAGAAAAATAAATCAAGAGGTTCCTGATGTGAAATGCTTGCAAATATGTCCTTGAAACAACAGTGCGCAATATATATTTATGCACAATCTACAAGGATTCTACACATGTATATAATATATATGTATCTCCTTGTTTTGTTTCCTTAAAGGGTTATTGTAGCAACTAAAGTCCTTCATCTGTGACAAAAAATAAAGTAACATTAGTATTGAATTGAAGTTGCTCCTGAAAAACCAATCACATTGTTGATTCTTCTTGATACTTCTGTGTCCTAAATCTAAGGCTGATGTGGCAGACGCACCTGCCCCAATAAAGACGAAGGAACCATGGCTTCTAGCACAGCATCTGCTGGCTCTTTCGTGCACTTATTTTCATGTCTTTTGTGCCCCACCATGGCAGCTGTCACATAGGTACCTTGGTTGGATGCTGACCATCACACACCCAGCAGGGTACAGTGACTCCAGTCAAGTAAACTCCTTGGGCAGGGGAGCAAGAGAGGCAGGACCCCTCCGTCAACAGACAAGGTCCCCAGACAATGGGGCATCTCAGCCCAGAGAAGCTTCTGGACCATGACCATATATGACCACAGCTCAGATCCGACATGGCTATAAATGGGGCCACCACCAAAGACCCACTTTGAGTGGTCTTCTTGGAGCAGCAGGACTGCAATGCCATCTAAGGAGAATTCCCAGGACTGAGAGCCCTCACCATCTCCTTGGTGAGTATTTCTTCTGGATATTTCCTTGAGTGCTCCCTCAACCCCCTTCAGCGAGCAACAATTTCTTCTGGGTACCCTTGAGAGATTTTCCCCTTTGTGAGTGTGTGTGATTTGGAGCATCATTCTTGTGTGTCAACATGCAGTAATAAGAGCCCAACTGGTAAAACGAACTTGCAGTGCTGTGATAAATGTTATTATAGTGCTGACTGGTTTTTGGATTGTCCCTGTTCTTCATTGGTTTCTGTTGTTTGGTTTGGCATTGCCACAAAATAAAGCTTATTTGAGTTCATCCTTGCTTCAGTATTTGCACCTTCATGACAGCTGACACCAAAATACCTTTGTTAGTGTCTCAGTCTCTTTTGCTGTTGTTGTTGAGACCTTTTCACCGTGATAAATAACCTTATACTAACTGCATTTTATTTTGCTTTTTGTTTATGCATTCATTTTTCAGTCTTCAGAGTTTTGATCAGGATTCTACCCCAAAAGACACACATGTCCTCTATGAGACTATCACATCACTACATCTATGGAATTTATGGAGTAACTTCAATTAGATCCAAGCATCATCTATATGCAGATAGAGTTGTTTTGAATAAATCAAAACACTCTAAGTACATCTTTTGGCAGAGTTCCTGAATATGTTGCTATGCGAAATGCAACAAGAAGCATGAGAGCCTTACACTTTGTTGGGTGAAAGCAGTGATACAGATGCAGATTAGGGGATACTTTGAGGAAACTCTTCTACTTTTGATAACACAATGGAAGAAAGAAAGAGATAAAGATAATTTGTAATTAATAATGTCTCTCTTCATTCACTAGCATTGCAGAGGAGCAGAACTTAGTTTTAGCTTGATGTTCTTTAACTTATTTTATACCAGATAACACTCCAGCTACCTAAACACTAGATATGAACAGTTCACACTGAATATGCTAGGTGCATGTTTATATACACATGTACACAGATGTTGCAATACATAGTATTGCTTCATTAATGGAAGAATTTTATGAAGTATTCCATGTAGTCCAGTCAATACTCAAGATTAACAGTTTCTACAGTATCTTAAGCTCCATCACATTTTAAAACAAATGCGTTATCTCCCACAGAAAAGACATTTTGTACTTACGCTTAAAACAAAGCAACTGCGTACAAAGGGTATGTGAGTAAAATTCACGTTCATTTTGTAAACTAAGTAGATAGATAGACAACAGCTTTTATTAAACAAGACATAACTCCCAATGACCTAAATCAAGTCTCCAGAACTGCCAAACAAACACTCTCTTCCGCTGTCGTATATAAACTTCTGAGTACTAAAGCAGTTCTGTTTCCTGAAGAAGTCTTCGCAGTTGGTTCATTTCATAGGAAGGATGAGCCAGACCATAACATTCCAAAAACATAAATACATTCCTATTTTGAGGAGTCCTTTTGAAATAATGATTTAAATTTTCCCACTTGACTGTGGCAGGAGCTCACTACTGAATGCACAGCATTTGAGTTTGCTGGACTCTAACAATGATCTCAGACCAATGCTCTGCATTGTCAAGAAGCAGGGGGCAACAGAAAGGAAACAAACCAGAAAAACACAGAAGCAGATTGCCACACTTCGTATTTTATTGCCATCTCCTAGTGGCTGATTGCATCTGACTGAAAATGAGCCAGAACGTACAGGTCTTCCTTCCAGATTTGCCACCACACACACATCAGGTGGCCTTTGGCTCTAGCCTTAAGCAATAAGGGAAAGCTTCCGATGTGCAGAGCACCATGAGGCAGTGAAATAAGGGTAGCACGGAGTTTTTAGGAGTCCAAATCAAACACAAAGGGCCTATTTGCACCAAGAAACAAATGAAGTATAGTCTAAATTACTGCATGGAATCACAGGAAAACCTTCAGGCATTTCAAAAACAGCTTAAAAACATGAGCTCTCAATACTTACATTTCATTTGCTTGAAGATGGACTTGTTGGGCTCAAGCCAGTGCTGTAAAGGCAAAGTAGAGAGCAGAAGTTAATACATATCATAGCATTCAACAACATCATTGTAGACGTATCTGGTACTAAAAATAGGAAGTAAGATTTTTGTTTCACCGAGACATACACAAACTGGAAAAAGCACCTCCATACTGTTATAATACTGGAATTGCAATGTATATGCAGACTTGATGTTACCACTGCTTGTAAGATGTAGTTGAGACAAAAGTAAGACAAATATTTCAAAGATAAATTGAAAGGAGACAGGGTATATTGATTAGTTTGGAACAGACATTTCAGTCTTACACTTTCAGGCATTTTTTCCAGAAGAATGATCATATACGGTACGACAGACTATACAGAAACATCAACACTGTCTGTTCATTAATGCTGTCTTCTACAGTTCTTATAACTAAAGCATGTGTAAATACTGTATTCTCAGTCAGCACCCTCATAACACAAGCTACTGTTCTTTTCTAGCAAGAACTAAAAATCTGAAGGGAAAAAAGAGCATACTTTTCCATGAAATGTTACTCTACAGTCAGTCAATGAACAACAGCAATGCATGGATGCCCACTAGCTGGTGTACACCTTTCTAGGGAAAGACTGCAATGGCAGGAAAACTTTCATTTTTTTATTCTCCTCGAAAATAAACTCAGATGCCTCTGTGACAAAAAGCTAGGCTCACATTTTAGTTAAGAGCCTTAGCACATCTCCTGCTAAGACTAGCTAAACTGTTCAGGAGGATGTTTTGATTGATAAAAGAACATGCTGATATTCAAGTGCCACTTCTGACCACAACCAACATCATTTGTACTAGGATTTTTCCTGTAAGCAAAAAATCTCCACACTAAAATGAGATTTGTGCTGCAGAAGCAGCTGGTCAAAAAGCATAGTATTCAGCTTTAATAAGCATAACCAACACTGGAAGGCCCTGCACTCAGGGGGTTCCATTTTTAACTCTTTCCATTCTAGCTCTAAAACCCTACAGTCTTCTGCAAAAAGAAAATTTACAATTTTTTAAACCATATGTAATACTTACAATATCCTACATCAGCTAGTATTTTTCCTCATAACTTATAGTAGTTCTACTACAGAGAAAGGCCAGCAGAAGATATTTTGTAGGAATTGTTAACAGGTGACAGAAAATGATTATTTTCATGACGTCTCAAGAATTCATTCAAGATCAGGAGTAACTGTAAATTAGTGTTCTGGAACAGAACTTCTGACAAAACAACAACCTTGGAAAGAACATCTTCAAATATCTGCACGTTGTATGCTATGGCTGCTCAGAAACTCCTGCATATAGTTTACAGCAATACTGGAGACAAGCACTACTCTGTATTTCTGTTTGAAGCTCACTTATCACTGAGAGGCAGATATGGAACTCTGGTACCCAAAAACCCCAAACTTCAATCAACCATAACAACAAAAAACAACGCCACACCATTTCTTCACCTTTCTCCCTCTCCTGAGTGCCTCTCTTTTTTGGTGAAAAGAGGAAAGAAAGAGAACTGGGAAAGTAATGACTGTTTTGCCAACTTACCAGAAATATCTAGCTCATTTCTTGTTTTAGATCATGCAGATAAATTATTTACACATTTGGCTCTGAATAATGGGAGGTGACGGTTGTAGGCATTTTAAGAAATTTGATGCAGTCTGCAGTACTTTATAGATACATAATCCAGAATGAATTCACAGACAGGAAAGCAGTCAAGACACAAAGATATGCAGGTTTACTTTCCTTAACCTTTTCATGTGCGCACCCCACCGCCACCAGGATATTGGCAGTCCTTGCTGAAGAGTTAGACAGCAAAGACGAACTTAGACACTGAGCCATGCCGTACTGTTCCCAGGGAACAGACAGTTAAGAGGCATCTCACTATTTTCATCTAGCAGGATCACAACAAGGTTTGTTTGATATTTCTTTTTGAAAGGTCAGGCTGAAATATTAGCACAGACCAGGTCAGCATTTACAGCTGTCTGAAAAAGTCAACTACCTATTCTAACAAAAAGTCAGAGGTAAAAAAAGCCATTCTGCAAATATGAAACCCTGATAATTCACCATATGAATATAGAAAAAGGGGGAAATTCCTTGTGCAGTGCATCAAACCCCTGGGAACATAGATTTAGCCAACACGCCCAAAAGCAGATATGCTTCACTAAGACCTGACTTTCACGGGTTAAAAATGGATTGAAAAGACACTGAGCAATTAAGCAGTCTAGACTTTCACTTGGAGGTCAAGGACCTGACAGGCAGTTTTTATAAGCTCTGATTTCTGTGGTGACCTTCTGTTCATGGAAGATGGCAAACGTGTAGGCAATTCAGCTGAATCTTCCAGAAAATGCTGCAGTTACTTTATAATTTGTGGTGATTTTCAAAGACACAGCAATTAAGTGCTTAATGCTCTCTGTGTGTCAAGGGAAGATAAACACCTAGCCCTTTCTAGTATTTCTGAAAATAGCCACCTCTATATTTGTTTGCATATTTCAATTTGAGTTTTAGGAAAGATTTTCCTGAGTACTTCTCTTCCAGCCTTACAGCATTGACTATTAATAATTAATAACTATGCCTCATCTCTACTATACAGTATTCATGCTATATTTATTCCAAGATTAATTAGCTGTTATAGCTATGATCAGATTAAGGTTCCTATACATTCATCAAAGGGTTTCTGCCGGAATTTTCAATTTAAAAGCATGTGGCTTTGAAAAATGCTTTTTCCATGGTTTTTTGTTTTGGTTTGTTTTTTGGTGTGGGTTGTTTTTTTTTTTTTTACCATTTTTGCTGAAAAAGAAAAAAATCCTGAGATGAAAGGAAAAGATAACATTTTGAGTTGACTTGTCAGGCCAAATTGTAAAAGCATTTTAAATCTTCAACTGCAAAATAATTTTCATTACTACTGTATGCCAGGCTGCCTTGTGGGAACAGACCATAGATGTTTCCAGTTCCTTCTTGTAAGGCTAACACTCATAAGATAAATAAAACAGACAAAACAAATTCGACATAAACCTGGAACCAGAGACAAGAATTTTTAACTTTCATCCTTGCAGTAAAATGTGTAAACTAGGGGGAGGAAAGAAAGAGAGAGAGAGAAGGAAGGGAGGAAGGAAGGGAGGGAGGGAGCGAGGGAGGGACGAAGGAAATCTCAACCAGTTTCATTTTTGCCTCATGTATTTCACACTGTTGTCCATAAAGGTTGCTTTAATTGGATTATGGCCTGCACCCTCAAAACAGCTTCACTTTATATTTGATAGTACTTAACAATCACCAGAAATCATTTCTGCAGAAGCTTGATGGCATGTTAGCAACATGGTTGCTGCCCAACGGAGAGGAAAAGACACTGATCTTAATCCAGCTAACACCTATTACCAAGGATCCTGTGAGGAGATTCATGTTCAGTACTGCCCATTTCTAATAACTTCTGCTGAAGGAGGTTTGGGTAGCAGCTGGGTATCTAGATGGTCAGGCACATGTCCTCACAGAAGCAGAAGGCCTAAAGACACTTAAGGATCCTGAAGGTCAGTCACGGGAGAGCTACCGAATCTTGGTGCTTCAAGTGCCAGTGGTGAGTAAGCAAACTATTATGGATATCAATTTTGGTCCTGGGATCCTAAAATATGCTAAGAAATGCCTTCTGACTAAGGTTTCACTGCGACTGCATGCTGTGTTTCAGACTAGTGCAATTTTCACTTTGCAAATAAAGCCCTCACCTCTGATCAGCCCTTAAGTGGCACTGAGTAGTCATTAGCGAGGCCAGGTGTGTTTTTGCTTAACCACGAAAAATGAGCAGCTGATGTGCTACCAGCTTCCACAGCAAAAGCTGAGGATAAGCAAGGACACCATGCAAGGGTAAAAGCACCATTTTAGAAAGTCGTATTTTAACTCCACAAACATCAGTGTGCTTTTAGTAAAGACACTTCAGCCAACAACGTGTTTCAAATGAAGTCATACACTGAGAAGTTCAGACAGGCCTGAGCTTGGTCTCAGTATAGCACAGGATTAAGGGGTTTAGAATAAGAAGCGGGCAGGAAAGAGGACACGATGTCCCATATCTATTCTTACAGCCCTTGTAAGGGGTCGGGTGTCATTAAAATCTCCATGCTGTTCTTCACCTACATTGCAACAGACACTCTACAGAGCAAAGATGTGTTCTCCAGTCTGCTCTTCCTATGGACTCCTGCATAAGACTGGCACAAACCAAAGCCCAGCTCCTAAAAAACTGCCAAGCCAAAAGCCAATGCTTGGGACCTGACCAATCAGAAGTCCAATGAATTCAATGAAAAATCTCTCTCCTCTTCCAACACAAGAGCCTTTTGATCTAGTCTCCGTGTTTGCAAGCGAAGCAGAAATCAAAGGTCAATCAAAAGTGGCCAAATGCTGCGAATATTTCAATCCCCCTCAGCAAGCAATAGTCAGGCAAGTACTCAGATGTGCATAGAGTAAAATAAAATCAGAAGAACTTGCAGATGTCACAAGAATATTCTAGCCAGGCAAGGTCTGGATTTGAAGACTTTGTTTAACAGACAGAAGAGAGCAGGAGAATGGACATACATACTGAAACACTTCTAGAAAACTAATAAAATTAATTTTATTTAAACCTCAACCTTATATTAAGCTTGACAATTAATACCTAACCTTTTCCTTGAACAAAAAGCAAAATCAAAATCAATTTGTGTCAGCCTCAAGGCAGTGGCTTGCACCAGGTCACTGCCTGAGAAAAGTCAGACTCAAAAAAAACCAGTAACAGTATCCAAAGCTAATGGCAGTGCAGACACGGGAATCAATTGGGTGCCCACTCTATACCAGCACAACAGATGCCAAATGACCCAGGGCACCCTGCATGTCTCCATCTTCATGCCCTGAGGCTGACACCATTTTTTCATGCCTTAGAGGAACTCTATACCAAGAACATCAATATTGTACTATTGCAGCAAAGGAGCTGCTCCTCTGTACTGTTGCCTAAATCAGAGCACAGGCTCTGTTTCCTGGTATGTTAAGCAGGAAGAAATTACATACATTGCTACAACAAAAATGAATCTGGTCCAGCAACAGTACCATGCACTGGAAGAGAATCACCGTTTGTATGATTCTGAGCTGGAATTTATTAAACGAATTTCCAAATTCTCACTCTCTTTTTCCTATTACACCAAAATATTCAGAAAAACTCCAGTGCTGTAAATTGGAGTAGCTCAGCTGATCCATAATCTCTACATCATTTGAACATCTGGACATAATATCTGCATATATTGACGTATGTATGAGTGACCACATGCTCACAGCCAACAGGTTCACAACTGATGGAAAAAACATCTTTATCAAAATAGCCTGCAGAATGATTTTGTTCACAAGGTTACTAATCTTCACACAAGATATTTCAGCTAGTAGCATTACTGCTGAATTAAGCACGTATGTATAATCACACAACTATTCATTTGTTTCAAGATTTTGTTGAATACATAAATACACATCTATGGATAAAAGCAAGGATCTATTTAAATCAGTACTCTGTCCCTGAAAATGGCCTGAAGCAGACAGAAAAAAAAACAAGAGTAGTTTCTCCCATTGTGTTTACCAGGTTTTTTTCTACCAGCTTTCATTAAAATTCATTAAAATTCATTAGATCTTTATAGACTTTCACCAATTTGTCTAAAGACTTTTTTTTTTTTTCATATTTTTGGCAGCTACAACAATTAATTGTATGACTAGGCATGGTATTTCTAAAACTACTTCTCAATACCAATTGGTTTATAATTTCCTTGAGTATGTTTTAGTTCTGTTCTAAGAATTACAGGGCAATCTTTCCCTGATCACCATCTCCAAGCCATTTTACATCATATAATCTCTCTCATTCTCTTTTGCTCATTCTGTTGCTCTCTCTCTCACTCATTTTCTCTCACCTCTTTTCCTAGCTAAGTTATTCTAGATCAATACATCTCTCTTTATATGAAATCCATTCCTACTTGATATCATTCTCATGGCCGTCCTTGTTCCTTTTCCAGTTCTACTACACTTTTTTGAAACAGCATGACCTGAACTGCAGACACCAAGCAGGGTCATAGTAAGACTTTGTGCAAAAGCACATATTTTTATGATAACTCTGTCCAGGAGAAGAAATTCATATGCATGGAGAAACATTAGAATTTTAATTAATCTATGGCTCAGTCACTCTGGTATTTAGCCTACACTACTGCTCTGCCACTTCAAAGAGACTGGAAAGCTCAAAGATAGCTCTCTTTACGTAGCTGTATGGAGCCTTTGGAGTCATTACAGAAAGACATAGCTTTGTTAAACTGAGGTTACAAATTACGTGTTGTGTCTTTCTGTCAACCTTCACTGCTCTCACGTGGGACTAAGAGCACATTTTTAAGAACATGTATTAAATAGCTGTTGTCGCTAATGCAGAGATCAGCTGTGCTCAAGACTTGCTGACCCTTTCAAAAGGTCTTTCGATGAGGCACTACTGCACATTTTGTGTACATGTCCCATTAAAAAGAGAACTGCTACTTCAATGATAAAGAAATTCATTACTCACAGACAATAGACAAAAGGCTCCAATTTCCTTCACTAGTAAATACTGGGACAATGCTGAACAACTTAGGTTATAGGATTAAACAAATACTCTGTCCAGCTCCATTGGAAGTGAACACAAATGGGACTCCCCAGCAGCCTTACTAGTGAAATAAACATGTAATATGACAAAAAACTACCTGCATGTGGAAATGCCTACCAGTTTTCAGTACACCTGAGCTTGAAAGAAGAACTAGAATTGTATTTGTGGCAGTTCTCTAAGGGCAGACTGGCAGGAGCACCAGCAAATCTATAGTGCAAAATGTCATATTTCTAACAATTTCTCTGGAGAAATTAGAAAATGCCACTGTATTCACAGCTGCCATTCAAGATTGGCTACATAGTGGGAGTGTATTCACACAGCAGTTTCACTGATTTGAAGGTTTTGTTTTCATACTGACAGGCATACATGCACAGAGCTAAAACCACTGTACTGCTGTGCTGCTCCCAGACAACACTGTAGCACACCCAAATAACAAAGCTTCTTAATGCTCCAGCGTGATTACGATCCTTAAACATTCCTGCAGCAACTGGTGAGACTTTACAGTAGCTTCAGGGTCCTACAAAGCCTGTTCACAGCACCTAACACTTCCAACGTACCCCATGGGTAGCTCCCAAGGTATTTCTGCCTAACTAGCACTTCATATTTTCACATTCAAAAACATAATCACAAGCACGTGCTCAAATCCACCCATTGGGGGGAAAAAAAAAAGGAAGCTTCAGTATTTCCAGCTTCATATCATTGCCTTCCTGAAGGGAATAAATTCCACCGCACTACCATCTTCCTCCAGACCAACCCTTCATTGCCCTCAACACCAGTGGCCTCTCTCAACAAGGGATCTTCTCTAGTGACAGATGCTGAACAGCAGCTGCATCGCTTCATCCTATTCCCATCTCATACCAGCTCAAAAAATAGAAAAAAAGGTGCTCAGTCAACCCAGGGTATCTGGCACAGAATTAGTCATGCTGCATTTCCTCAAAGGTGAGAGTGTGATAACTGGCCTCAGTTTAATAGCTATCAGATGAACGTGTACCAACAGGTAGTTCATTGAGTAGAAGAATCAGTAACACCTCCGCCAGGTATGTCTCCTATTTGAAACTACTTATTTCAACAAAATATAAGCTCTAAATTATGGTTTCTGGGTTCTTACAATGTGTCTCTCTCAGCTCTTTCTAGATTCCCTATGGAGTGGGTTTGCCCTATAGAGTTTCCCTCAGTGAGAAGAACAATAGGGTTTTACCCACCAATGTGGTAGCTTATCTTCATGAAACCTTACAGGAACCTAATGTTTGAGACCTATATCCCAGCCAAATTTCACCAAAACTGGCTTCGAAAGTTACTAAAGTTGACAGTTGGAGAGAAAGGCAATGTGATCTCATATACCTAGTTTTCTCAGAAATCCAGGCAAAAAATTCAACAGTTAATTCATGAACCCTAGGAACTTTTCTGTTCCCAGCATAGTACCACTAGACATAAAATGGCATACTGGAATTTACTGCATACTTTCAGTACAATCTTGGCTTTTCTGAAGTTATCCTAAGCCACAGTTTCCCCAAAGGAATATCCAAATATGATGCTAGAAGATAAAACAGCAGATACAGTGTAGAACCTAGAGTCTTTAACTGCTAGTTCAATTTGAGGTCATTTGCATTGTTACTATTCTGCATATCCAAAAATATAAAAAAGCTACTGTGCTGTCTTCTTTTAAGAGTGTCTTCCAGAGTGTCTTTTTTGGTCTGGAATAGAAACTAGAAAAATACAGAAAATTTTACAAAGTTTAAGTATGCCTAAAATATCCACATGCATGTAATCACACAGAAGGAAAGGTTTATTACAAAAGCAGAGCTGAGGGGAGGAAGCAGTATCCATTATAAATTACTCGAAAAATAACCTATAAAAACAACAGCTATTTCCCACCACAATTTTCCCCCATTGTTCCAACCTAAGGCAATTAGCTCAATTATCTATATTTTTCACATAGTCAGAAGTTCTGAATGTTCTAAACACAAATACTGAAACATCTCATTTGAAACATCTGAAATATTGAACCATTTCATTTTTTAAATTCTCAAACTCAGTCAAGTGTTTCAATACTTCTAAGTCAAAATGCTACATTTTGGTAGTATACTATGAAAGAAGACATTTAGGACAAATTGAAGCCCGTAGTTTTGCCTGCTTGAGCTCCCTCGATAGATTACAAAACAAAAGGACTTCAAATTAGCTTTTGGAGCAACTCCGCAACCTTTGCAGAAAAAATTACAAAGAAAAGGGAGGCAAGCATCACTAGTAGACTAAATGCCAACAGGAGTAATTCTGCATAATATTTTATATATGTATGTGTGTGTACACTATATAATAATATACTATTATGTCCTATAGCTTAACTATTCAAAGGGCCAATCAAGAATAATTCACTAAAGCCAGAATTAAATGCACGATTTTGGCAGTTTCATTTGGAACCACAGCTATAGCCCTTTCTGTGCAAAGACAGACACTATGCAGTGGAATGTAAACTACAACAGAGGCATTCAACATTTCCATGAAAATGGATAAAGCAATATGAATTGTACATGACCTGCATCAGAATCAACAATAACGCTCCTAAAATAAATGTTATACTTTCTTATTTCAGCTTTTATTGCATATTCTTTGAAATAAACTTCAGAATATGGTGCCTAGTCTCTATCTCAGAGAATGTTTAATATAAACCCCTTCCATAAAATTATAGACACCTTTCTTAAAATTTTTTACAAATTCAGTTACAAATTTTGCCCCATTGCATCCCTTATGGCTGTTCCAGATGCTGCAGCTCTCATTGGCTTTATTAAGAAATCACGTTTCTTGCATAAGCTTTTTCTGCTTTATGCTCTGACACATGTATAACCATATCCTCTTATCCTTTGTTTCACTGCACTAAATGGGGTATGCCCTTCCTAATATGGTCTCAAAAACAAGCTCTCTATTCTCGGTGTCTTTCTAATACTTCTTCTCCCCATTCAGTTGCATTATCTTTCTTTAAATGCAGACATCTAGATCAGAACAGCTGTGGTCTCATTAGGGTGTAATGACATGAATACTTTCCTGAAAATACAGTCCTAAGAAGGGGCAAACAAAGTGTTTTCTTTTATCATAGCCACATCATGCTAGTGGCTTATTGGCAAAACCAAGCAATATTTGTTTTATTCATTGTCCCACATCTCTTTATTTGCCTATAGAGCACTGAAGTACATTGTCAAACACATTGTTGAACTGGTTTAGGGTGAATTATCGCTCCTCTTCAAAGCAATTGTTCTCAGTTAAATCACCAGATTTAACTTCAGAAAGAAGCTCTTGGTGAATTCCACCTAGAGATCTTTACTGATCTACTGTTTCTGTTTTGTAATACATCTAACCAATCCATAAGAACGTACTGTAGGAAACATTTCTGCTTTTTACCTTGGTGGAACCTGCAAGAATTCCACAGAGCTTCAGAAATCTCTTCTATAGAGCTCTAAGTACTCTTTCCTGTAAGGTGGCTATGATGATGTAACATTCCTCCCCTGTGGCCCCACTAAATTTTATACTTGCTACAGCTTATAACCACATACCTAAACAACTGCTCTTCTGTCATCTCAGCGTGTTTTGTTAACATGAATTTCAGGCAGCTAAACTCACAACTGCTAAAATACAAAACTGTAGGAAGAGCAATCACCTTATCATTTCAAAATCATTATTTCCTCTAGTTTTCTGCTGGCCCAGTTACTGATGAACTTCATCTAATTACGCTGCCTGGACCTGAGCACAATTATTCATAAAGTCCCACATTTGTTATACTACTAGGAGATTGTTGGTTAGTATGTTTCTTTAAGATCAGAAAAGGACCTGAACAGTCTTCTGTTGATGTGAGAAGAATTATAATTATAGTTTCACAGTCTTCTTGCATCTGACTGTGAGGTATTCATGCATCTGTGTCTGATACAGAGGCAGGACTCAGGTAAGTGAGACTCAACAAGATCAGAGATTCAAAAGAGCCAGATGACATAAAACCAGCATTCCTTTATTAAAATATTTGTGTTCAGTGTAGTACTTAGGATAGGGTTTGTTGCAGAGGAAATATCCACTGTAAGGGAAAGCATTTTATGTATAAATACTTAGAAGTTCAATCTCAAACAAAAACCAAAACAAAACAAAAAAACAAAGAAACAAAAAAAACCCCAACAATACAGTAGAACAGGACAAAAGGACAATAGAATATACTATATGTAAAAATTCATTATTTTCATGAATTGTAATAAACCTAAGAGAAAAACGTATGTTTCTTTCAACTCAGCATCCAGACCATTACTTAAGTCCATATAAAGAAATGTCCCTTATAATTCACATCTAATTCATGACAGAGTTTAAAATCAAGAGCTAATATGCAATTAGAGAAGTTATCCATATGTTTAAAAACATGATAGTAATTATAAATCAGCATTTAAAAATGCATGTATGCAAAATGTACACTTGAGAAGTTTTCTTAACGAAATCCAACTGAAAAGTGGGCCAGTTGATATAAGTCATCCTGCTACACAGGATGGCAACAGTAGTCTTAGTTATTGGATATAAAGGGAAATGAAAACCTAAGATTTTTTAGGTAAGAACATAAATGTTTTCTCAGATTCTCTTTTACTACTAACGACGAGAAAACTTAAACTTCAATATAAATTATAATCTTCAATAATCTTAACACGGAATTAGCTGTACTACAAGATGTAAAAGAACTGCTGTATAGCCAATGAGAACATGATACTGCAGCGAATTTGTCAATATAGTTAACTGCTCTTTGAAACATGGAAACCACACAGAGAATGACATAACTGGCATTCCGAAAGAAGTAGGTTTTTAGAGTTTTTTTCTGAAGCACTACTTTTTTAAAGTATTCTGCCAAAAAAAATTAAACCTTTTACTAAAACAACTTCTTGATTGATGTTAAGTAAAATAACTTTTCTGTAGCAATTTTTGAGTGACTGTCAGGGAAAGGCCCAACAAAAGTAAGTATTCATTAAGTGCTACATAATTATAGTCTAATCCAGCACTCCACCTACTTCTCCTATCAATTCAAACCGGGTGAACATCTCTATGCCTTTAATGATTGTGAAGAATCAAGTACACCAGTCAGAATATCTGCTAATTATTTTGCTAATTATTTTGATTTTAAAAAGAGGATGCAAAGGAAATGACTTGCTGTAGCTTTTCAAAGCTATTGCAATTCTATAAGGATGAGCAGAGGGTGATTCCCTGTGTCCAGTGATTTTTGCCAAAACGAATTAGGGTGTAGCAAAAGATATCCAGCAAAATGGTTTTCTCCTCCTGAATCATAGCAGTTTCAAACTTGGTGATAATTTCCAGAGATTAAATGCGAGTATATGCCCCCATTATATTTAAAGTGATATCTAAATCTTAATCCTGAGAACAGCAGGACCACACAGTGAAGAAGCAGTTCTGAGTTTCACTGTCTGAAGACTTCTGCTTCCTATGTGGACCACACTTCCCTACTCTCAAACAGTAACAATCATCTGAAGTCAAACATGGAGTAGCCACAGCAAACCACCCACAGAATACAACCTGCAGGACCACCTTCCACCTAAGAGACATGACTCATTGCTGTCCACAGAAATGCCTACAGCACAGGGCTCTAAATTTTATTGCATGAATGTAAAGATGCTCATAGGGAGAACTAACCTGAAGAACTCACCACAACCTGACAAATCATAGCTCTTTTGTGTATAACAGATATCCAAATCCATGCGCCCTGTGAAAAGTGGAATAGAATGACTGCTTTTAGCTGCTAAATTCAATAGGATTCCTGCCTACATCTCCCAAGAAGCATACTCTAAAGAAAAACAGAAATCACAAATTCCAGTGCACTGTGAGAGCCTAGAGCTACCCTGTGCTACCTCTGAGTCATGCCCATAGATCTTTTCCATCTTCAGTGCCCAGGAGAACTACACAAATCAGAATATATCAGTTTACCTGAAACTAAATACATGAAATGAGGTGAAAATTAATATAATAATGACACTTTAGGAACCTCTATGGATTATGGCCAGAATATAAAGCCTCAGAGATACACTACTTTGCATTAGAACTTGCCTGCTTGTTGAAAAAAAAAATCAATTTAGCATTACTTAAAAGCAAATGTAGTCAGAGTTCATATACATACCCTCTGCTTCTCAGGGTCAACGTATCGAATGCCAAAATAGTCTTTTTCCAGCAAGCTGTAGTAGTTGCAGATGTGATCTATAAGAAACTGGCCTTTAGTTTCCCTCTGTAAAAAGAGAAAGAATTGATATATTATTCTGAGTATTCTGAACTTGCTGTCTACAAATATTTTAAAAATCTAATCAAAGTGTCAAGGAAAATGGCACATGAAATTTGTTATTACTCAGATGAGGATAAGGATTTGAGCATTCATCTCTTCTAAAAGATGCAGAAGACTAGTGATCAATATACTGCCTGCACATTCACAAATTGATTCGTTAAGAAAATATCATCACTACTCCCGCCTCAGGAAAACTCATGCTCTCTAATAGCTGCACATGTATAACATTTAATATGTTACTAACCATATTTCCACCTGATGTTATAACAATATAAGAGATATCCATTTACATATGGAATTTCAAAACTGTGGGTTTTTTGTAACCCCCAAGTTTGCAAGCACGTTTGGCAGTGAGTACCTTGCTGTATCTTTATGCAATGCCCACGGCAAGAGAGACTTGATCCTTAATTCCCAGATAGCACTACAGTACAAGGAAGAAATGCCCAAATGACTGAAAGAGACGTTTTTATTTTTGCATCGTCACTTGGTAACTATAGCCTCAAGGACACTTACTGTACACAGGATGTTTATTTAACAATCTCATTCTTTCTGCTTTCTTCAATCTCAATGCTGTGTTTCATTTCTCCTTGATCTACTGGCCTGATATGGAGAACCTACATATATTTTCACATTTATTCTGATCCAGCTAGTGTGACCTTTTTTTTCTGAATTATGTGTGTATTAACTCCAGGCTAAAGCTGCTCTCCTAGAACAGTCCACTCTAAGCAGACAAAGGTGCTTCACTATGTCACAGTGTCAGGTCTCTACATTTCCTTCCCTCCGTCAACCCCAGTCCTGCACTGAGATGCCTCTGCTGTGGACCAGGTAGTCAGTTTGCAAGACTCTACCCTTTGCTGACATGGAACAACTTGAACTTAGCTTTTTAATGTCTACAAAATAGAAACTAGACAGGATATCCAATCACATTACACTAAAAAAAATACTAAATTGTTCTTCCACATGACTCTCTGAAAACTTCAATGCTACGCCTTATTCAACCTTTCTTTAAGAAGCTAACAGGAAATTTAAACCATAAACAGCATGGCTAGGCAAAACTGAACACATAGCTCCTACATTTCTCAAAGTACTTCACAAAATTGGACATTGTTATCATCTGCATTTCACATAGGAGCATTTGAGGCAAAACCAGTGCTGTGAACTGTCTGAAAGGGCCAAGGAAGCAATGGCCTCAGGACCACCACTGTCCAGTGACACCTGCTACTTCCCACAGAAAAAATTATAGAATCATTTTGGTTGGAAGAGACCCTCAAGATCATCGAGTCCAACCATAACCTAACTCTGGCACTAAACCATGTCCCTAAGAACCTCATCTAAATGCCTTTTAAAGACCTCCAGGGATGGTGACTCAACCACTTCCCTGGGCAGCCTGTTCCAACGCCTGACAACCTCTTCCATGAAGAAATTTTTCATAATATCCAATCTAAATCTCCCTTGCTGCAACTTGAGGGCACTTCCTCTCATCCTACCACTTGTTATTAATAATTGGGAGAAGTATTTAATGCTACAACCTCCTTTCAGGTAATTGTAGAGGGCACAAAGGTCTCCCCTCAGCCTCCTTTTCTCCAGGCTAAACAGCCCCAGTTCACTCAGCTGCTCCTCATAAGACTTGTTCTTTAGACCCTTCACCAGCTCTGTTGCCCTTCTCTGAACTCTCCACCACCTCAATGACTTTCCTGTAGCGAGGGGCCCAAAACTGAACACAGGATTCAAGGTGGGGCCTCACCAGCGCCACGTACAATGGCACAATCACTGCCCTCATCCTGCTGGCCACACTATTCCTGATACAAGCCAGGATGCAGTTGGCCTTTTTGGCCACCTGAGCACACTGCTGGCTCATGTTCAGCCAGCTGTCAATCAACACCCCCAGGTCCTTTTCCACCAGGCACTTTCCAGCCACTCTTCCCCGAGCCTGTAGCGCTGCCTGGGGTTGTTGTGACCCAAGTGCAGGACCCGGCACTTGGCCTTGTTGAACCTCATACAATTGGCCTCAGCCCAAAGATCCAGCTGGTCCAGATGTCTCTGTATGGCCTTCCTACCCTTGAACAGATCAACACTCCCACCCAACTTGGTGTCATCTGCAAATTTATTAAGGGTGCACTTGATCCCCTTGTCTAGATCATTGATAAAGAGATTAAACAGAACTGGCCCCCGTACTGAGGGAACACCACTGATGACTGGCTGCCAGCTGGATTTTACTCCATTCACCACAACTCTTTGGGCCCAGCCATCCAGATAGTTCTTTATCCATCAAAGAGTACACCCATCCAGGCCATGAAGTGCAAGCTTCTCCAGGAGAATGAGACATGCTTCAAGACTGAAGAGTTAGAAAATAACACAGTCCATGAACTACTGTTCTGTTTTCTTTAATAAGGAATTCTGATGCAGATGCAATTGCTCACTCTTTCACTCACACCATCGAACACACGGATGAACTAAATTTAAAAAAACCCTCAGTTAAGGCACTGACACGGAGCTGCATGGCCCTTCCAGTGCGCCAGGGCTCCTGTGGCCACCCACTTCCCTGCCACATGGACTTTCTCTCCTCCCAGATTCACTTCCAGCTGCAAGGGAACTGCTAATTTCTCTACAGATTTTTTTTTTCCCTATACATGGCAGCTCTACTTCTCTTCCTACTTGTAAGCCATCTACTTCCACTACCCATTCCTTCCTCCACCTTCTATTTCCTATGTAATAATCCCTCACTATGTATCCTTTACTCTTCCATACACTGCTGCTTGGATGATATCACTGCTTGGTCTGCACCATGGTATTGATGCACTCTGTTTTCCTATTTTTAAACAGTCAGTGCCAAAGGATGTTAACCTCACTTGTCATTGTTCTGTACGTGCTCACTGAACCTCATGCTTTCTGCCCTGCACTGCTACTTTTTTCCCCGTATCATTGCTACAATAGGTTTGCTTCTGTAGTTGCTTCTTTCCAGCCTCAGGACATTTAAAAAACAACATTTTTGATGTTAAGAGCGGTTAACACATACACTGACATTTTTCTGTGCTGTACCCAGTTGAAAGTATGGGCATGCTAGTGACACCATACAGAAAACTTTCCTCAAAAGGTAAAGCCGGTATCAAAGATTGAAGAGTACAAAAAGAAAACTGCCATTCTCCCTGTGACTGACAAAAGAAAAGGTCTACACCAAAGTTTAAACTTATGCAGTCATATCTCAATGAAGTATTTTCAAGCTTAAAATCTTAGAAGTGTGTGCAAACTTTTGTGACTATGTGATAAGAAAGAATGTCAAAATATTAAGACAAAATTGCACAGTGGCATTTCAATATAAAGGCAGTAGTAAAACATTTGAGCACAGATATTCAAGTGGCACACAGTTTTAAGCTGAAGCTACAATGAACTAAATACAAATGGGGAATAACAGCTATTAGGTGACTTAGCTGCAGTCAAACATGAAAATAGATTTTAATGACAACAATGTACAAAAGAAATCCGGGTTTTAGAACACTGAAAATGAGGAAACCAACTAGTCATATTTTCATCTGCCAACATTAGAGGGTGTTACTGGAAGAACAGTCAGTAAATCTACTAACTTCTACAGGTTCACATTCTAATTCATTAATTTAAAAAGCCCTTTGCTTCACACACCTAAATAATCACAATTTATTTTAAGTCCTTGAGGAATCTGATAAAAGGCTAGGGCATGCACGGTGTTTTTCAATCCAGTAACAACACTCCCTTTCTAAAATGAATTGATGCCCTAGTTTTCTTGCTTGGAAGCTAGATGATGGAAATGAACCAAACAAAAAAGAGCAAACGAACAAAAGCCTCTGAGCTAAATTCATGCTCTAGGAATCCTTAAGCCCTCTATAGATAAATAAAAGGGACTAGTTAATAACCTCACCCTTGGTTAGTATACACTTCAGTTAATAGTGCTACTCGGTCAGGCTTCAAGTTCCATGTGATTTATTACCAGATATTAAAAAATATTAAAGATGGATAAACATAGCTAAATAGGCACATACATAATGTAATCAGTGTTCTTATTAAGAAATACTGTTGTAAATGTTCCACTATTATGCTTTTTAAATATATTAAATTTTTAGAAAATCAGATTATAATTGATACACAGAGGAGAACACTTCTTGTGGCACACAGTACCTCAAGTCTCAATTCATAATAGAGTGTGGCAAGAAGGATGGGCAATGGTGTGCATTTTGTTTTCTGCATCAGCATCCATAAACATTTTCTACATTTCTCTAACAATGCTCCGAATTCTCCTGAGGTTGAGAAACTGATGATCTTTCTTGTGTGTTCTTTGATATACTTATTAGATATTATAGTACAAAAGAATATATTAAATCCAAAGCTTATTCTCATTTGTGAAAGAATATGGATAAATTAAATTAGGAACTGCCAGTCATCCACAACAGAGCACAGGAATGGATTTGGGTCACAGAATAATGAATATAAAACATTGCTTGATATTTCAGACAGTTGCCATATAGCTTTCCAGTTAAGTGATCCTTTAAAGGTAAAAAAAAAGAAATACACCACACTGCTGAAACCCTGCTATACCAATAAAATACTTTGCAGCAATTCAGAAAAATATTTTTATGCTACATTTCAGCATGTTTGTCAGAACATGAAAAAATGACATCATAAAAAAGCTGTTACTTGAAACTCTGCTGAAAAATGTCAGCAACAGACCACAGGAATCTGAGAGCAAAAATCAAGTCAGATTTAAATAAAAAGCTTCACAGCTGAAATCCTTGATAATTATATCACAGCTCACCCAGAAGTCATCAACTATTCTCAAGTAGAGAAGACTAAACCTGGCAGAAACAAGAGTCGCAAAAGTGTATAAGCAAGAGAACCAAAATGTCCTGGATTGTAATCAATACATCATTTGCAGTAGAGGAAAACCAAGTTAAACAAGCCACTTTTTTATAAGTCCATTAATTCAAATACAACATCTGGCTATTTCAACTGAGATATATTTTCTTTCAGATTCTTGTAACCCATAGTCTATGAAAAGTTGCTTTTAAAATGACACTAAACAAGGTACTATAATGTAGCCATTCCACGCACTCACATAAAAATAGGCTTTTGGAGATCCTTATAAATAATTTGAGGAATGACTCTCTGATTTGCTTAGATTAATTGGCACAAACAAGATAGGTATGTTTTTCCTAAGGCTGCATCTGAATATCTGACCTTAATACCACTAAAATCCCACAACCAGCCCCAACACACATGCAAGGGATATAATGCCATGTAAATGACAGAATCCCTGAACACAGAAGGTCAGCCTGCAAATAACTGTTAGTCTGCTTTTTAAGCTGGATCAAAAGTTTTCTATTGAAATAAGTATGTATCAAATTAAACTAGCAGCTGTTCCTGATAGAATTATGCTAAACAAGGGACATTTTCCACTCCAAAAAAACATGAAAACATCATCATAAGAAGTCCCTCATTAATGGACTCACAGGACAACCCAAGCTGCTTCCTTAGCTCTAGGAACTAAGACACTGCAGAGATGCTCCATTTTCACTACCATGCACTATTATTGCAGCTTCCATTTCTGCAACTCCACAAATTTATGACTGAGTAACCCAATTCCTTCTTAACTCCCCTGTTACGCAGAAACTAATTCAAACAAAGATCACCATGGCTCTTGAGCAGCTTCAGTCTAACACAATCTCATGCTTGCTTTGGGGATTTCTTTTCTTTTTTTACTCCTAGTTTCTTTGTGCAAGTTAAAAAGCAAGTAAGAGTATACCTTGTTCTGCCAATTTAACCCTTCTCTGATGACGTAAAATGAGACCACAAGACATTTGTGACTGTTTCACAATTCTGAAAGTGAGAGGAAAACCATTTATAGCACTCAGCAAAATATCTTCCTTATTTGCATCTGCTTCACTGTGGAGTTCTGTGTCTATTTATCTAAATGTCGTCACAAGGAAGAGCAAGAGTCACAAGCAGATTAAACACAATGCTTCTGCTCTGTTATCTAACCCCTGAAATCCTGCCAGCTGTGCTTATCTCTGTCAGGAAGCCACTGACATTACTAAGAAGCAGTGCAGAGTCATAAACACAGTGTTTATTTGTATCGGGGATTTCAATCCTCATCCCACAAGTGTCTTTACTCGTGTGAAGAGTTCCCAACAGTGACCATCTGTGTGAAGCTGCTCATGCACTTAACTGTTTACTTGAGTGTAAATCCACTCAAAAAAAAAAAAGTAAATTAAAACCACAATTGAACCAGTATTTAAGTTTAAATGAATGGAAAGTCCAGGCTCTCAGGCAAGGCAAGAACAATGTCTGGTTTTGTATGCTTGTTTTCTTTAGTGTGTAGCGTATTTTGAAGGTCTATGGATGTAAAAAAATACCACCACAGAATGAAAACTAACCAGGTCAGAAAAATGGACAAAACCAAGAAGTTCTTCTAAGGCAAAAACATAATTTGAAAAGCAGCTTTACCCATTGAAAACTGAAATTATACAGCTCTGTTGACAATAATTGACAGAAATTATGAAAAGCAGCAGAGATTTACAGAGCTAAGCTGCCTCCTCAATTGCCACCTCTCACACTTCTGGCTTCTCTTTGGACACCCTCGTCCACTTATTTGCATCTGCTTCACTTCTAGGCTTTTCATGAGAGAAATACCCTGAATCCCAACAGCCACACATCCTCCATTTCATCGACAATTATTCTGCAGGTCAGTACTGGGTCCTGCTCTCATACACAGAAGTGTGGCTGTAAAAAGACATCTGGGAGCAATTCTCTGTTCATGTCAGTTTTGGGACAGTTCTCATCACGTTATCATTTGTTTCCAGCAGCACAACAAAAAAGTTCACTAAGCATCACTGTTGGACAGGGGCACATGCTGTGGGAATGAGGCTGATTTAATATCAAACCTTTGGAGCTGAACAGGGAGAAGGGCTGAGAGCACGGAGAAGGAAGGCAACCTGTCATGCACAAATTTTGCCGTATCTTCCGGATGAATTTTTAAGTCCTGCCCGAATAGCAACATCAAGAACAGAATCCTTATTCTGCAGCAGCCGAAGCAGGGAAGTGGAACAGGCTCAGCTCCAAGCTGGCATCACCGGGCCAGCCCCAACCCCAACAACCTCCAGTGCCCGGGGCAACTTTCTTACAGCTCTTTGGATTAATGGAGTCACTGAGATTACAATAACTACTCATAAGAAGGATACACAGACAACCTCTTTGCCTTTTTTGCTTCATCTTCAGAAATAGCAAAAGGAATATCCTTCTGTAGGTGTTTCACAAGAACTGGACATAGCATAATGCCTTCAAAGTATAAAGAACAATTTAAAACATGCCTGTTACATTCCTCAACTAAAATGCTGTAACACTTCAGAAGCATTCCCTGCCTACTCATAAGCAGCACCCTCCAGTATTTTAAACTACTTGAAAACATACTAGAAATCTATTACATAGCATTTAACTGGAAAATTTTCTCAATTGTAAGAAGAGACAGCTGTAATTTACTTTTTCTTTGTTCTTAAGGCTTTAAAATAAAAAAGATAAACTTTTGCTGATAAAAACTCAACTTGAAACTGACAGATTTTATTTTAGAAGCAAAGTATTTATCACTGAATTTTATTCCCTTTAGAGTAAGGAATTAGTTGTATTTCTACAAACCTGAAATGAAGGGAAGAAAACATGATTTTTAATAAAAACCACAAAAAATGACATCACAATAAAGCAGTTGGCATCTTCTTTCATACACTATTTTGTAAGAATTACCTTTTGCAAATTATATATGTCATTCTTTATAGTCACCTAACCACAATTTGTATCAACATTTTCTAACTCTAGAATGTAGGAAAGGGTGAATTCTTTAACCTATGTCTCTTAATACATTTTGTTATCTATAAATTCACTTACTTTACCACACCATGTTATTAAATTAGCTCTTGTAAAAAGGTTCTACCTGTGTATGTCCAGACCCTTCTAAGCAACTCCATCTTTCACCCAATCCAGCAGAAATAAGTCAAAGACTGTGCTCTCACAGTAGCAAAGTTTTCATTGTTTGTTGAACTCAAGGGAGAAAGTGGAACCCTACTACATTGATGGAAATCCACCCCAACACTATCCACTTACAAACGCCATCCAGATGGAGCTGACTGACAAGACACAGGCTCAAGAAATGGGAAGAATGGATTGATGCATAGGAAATTCCTCCTCTAGGGTGAAGAATGGCAACCCAACATGGTAATGTACAAAGCAGAAATATGCCTCATGACAGGAAAATGTGCTCGGGAAGGAACCGTACCTGCTCTCATTTATCTTTTCACTTCCTGAATAAAACTCGTGGAAGATGCACCTCTTCCTAACAAGCTCCCTAATAACACAAGCAACCAGAATACATGTTTGCCTTAGTTGCAATGCTTCCACAGCATAATTTCAGCACAGAGCTTCCAGATATGTATACTGTAGAAATGCACAGTGAGGCAACAACAGCAACTCACTCAAAACTAACAGAAGTAAAACTATTTGAATTACCATCTTATTTTACCCTTATTTGAAGCTGCAAAGACTTACAGGGGAAAGAAAGGAAAAGTATGTAAAAACATGAGTGAAAGCATTACAGAATTAATGCCCATTTTATCTTATAGGGAATTTAGCAGTCAGTAGTGATAACCTTTCCCCACAAGAACACTTCATGCCTGAGACACAAACTACCTGTGCTCCTCTGGTTTTAGAACTCATTTGCTAAGTTGGAATGGGTCTTGAAGAACATCATTTTTACAAATATATCAGTCTTTAAACTCAAATTTCTGAGCCCTTAATTATAAGCTGAATCTCAAGTCCTATATATTAATTAATAGAACTAAACTAAAACAAACAAACAAACAAAAAACAACTTCCTACTGTTTTATTTGGGTAAGAAATGTGCAAATATATCTCAAAAATAAAGACGAAAGCAAAGAAAAAAGGAGGAAAAGTCTATGCTGAGAAGAAAAGAACTAAGTGGAGAGCAATTTCAAGGCTGTATGTGTGAATGCAGCTGTTGAAGCTCTATTATTCTTAAATGAAACTGCATGGCTAAATGTACACAGCATTGAAAATTTACCCAGAAATATCTGCTGTAGTGAAGGCAGAAATACATTTGTCAAAGATAACTTCTCTTGTGTGCTACCTTAGTTGGGAAATGAAGAGGGTTATTCAAGGTTACTTATTTTTCTTTAGTTTTCTGCTATTTATTTGCAACAGATGGACAGTTTTGTCCACACAACAGCATATTTTTGCCCTCTCTTGAATTAGAGGTTATTGTAGGATGACAGTTGTCAAAAAATAAAAGATGAAGGGGAAAAGACACAATTACACCACAGAAAAATTACACAATGCCAGTACCATGCAACAGAAATACAAAATCATATGGGAAATGCAAACTATATTCTACTGTGCAGTAAAACCTGGACAGCAGGAGTGAACACAGACAACAGCTTCCAAGCCAATCAGCTTCAGTTCTGTTCTACAAGTAAATTACTCTGACCCATGAGTAAATTATACATGACAAAAAGAAGTATTTATAGTTCACACACTGCCAGGCAGGCAGGCACTAAAGAAAATGCAATATTCATTTACAGGGCTCATCATCATTTTCTGTCCCTCTGCACATCGGCAACACTTGGCCATTTAGGTTTTATGTCCCTGAAGCGACAGCCTCAGAGGAGGCTTGCAGCATTAGCTGCTCACTTCTGGTAACAGCTTCCATTAGCGCAGCATTCATGATGCTATCGCAGGCACTATTGATTTCTTAAAAGGAACTGCGTGCTTCTGTCAACAAATCTATCATTTTATTCAATATCCAGCATAGTTCAGCAAGGCTAATTCTGCTTTCTGTCTTGCATCCTCAACATTAAAGCTAACTTGGAAGACACAGCTAGGACACACCATCACACCACATCTAACAAAGCAGACGAGAGATTTGAAGAATGAGTTCTCAGCCACCACCTACAAAGCAACCTGAAAGCCAAATCAGGGTTTTGACAAAATTCCCTAATGTCCCCTGGTACAGGTGACAGTCAACAATCCTCCCTCAGCCCCATGCAATATTCAATCTTCTTGGTGGGTTCAGTAGACCCAGAAAAGGAGGCTTCCCTCATAGTCTGATCCAAGTATGGTTCTCTAACTATGCCTTTTCTAACAGATACAAAACAGCGTGCCCTTTTTATACAAAAATAAGTATTTTAAAAAACAAAAACGCCCTAAAATACTTCTAGCCAAACAAGACACTTCCTTGAGCAGAGGCAGAAGATAGAATCAGCATAGTTCGATGCAGCTTAGTTCAGCTGCTCACAGAAAAACAACCAACTGGTGAGCGGCAAGGATGAACCTTCACAGCTACATTGCAGGCCTCAGCTGAATGCATTGAACTTCAACCATGGTGAGAACCATGCAGGAACAGCCACACCGTCATTTCCGCACCAAGCGGGAAAGTATGACCACAGCAGAGTAGGGCGAGTTGGAAGAAGAGATGAGCAGAGCAGGGGAGCTGCTGCTGTTGCCATAGGGCAGCTGGTGCCCCCGTAAGTACTGGTAATGGCACAGAATCACAGAACGGTTGGGGCTGGAAGGGACCTCTGGAGATCATCTAGTCCAACCTAACCTGCTAAAGTAGGCTCACCTAGAGCAGATCACACAGGAATGTGTCCAGGCGGGTTTAGAATGTCTCCAGAGAAGGACACTCCAGAACCTCTCTGGGCAGCCCGTTCCAGTGCTCTAGCACCCTCAAAGTAAAGAATTTTTTTCTCATATTTAGATGAACCTCCTTTGCTTCATTCTATGCCCATTGCCCCTCATGCTATCACTGGGCACCACTGAAAAGAGTCTCCCATGTTCCTCTCCTCTCACAGAGAAATACAGCACAAATGCTTCCAAGCATGTCACAGGGTGCGCATGCACTGGGTGGGAGTGAAGGAGAAAGAAAAGGAAGATCATGGAATATAATCCCGAGAGGGAGAGATTTCCTAACCGCTGAATTAATGCCCATTTGAAAGGCTATTAGAGTGAGAGGCTAAGAGCTTACATAAAGAACAGAATATATGACTAGATATTAGGGGAATTTGATCCATCATTATGTGGATTAATCCAGAATCACAAACCCAGCTGTGTAGTCAGTGGTCTGGCAATACCAAGTCTGAAGCACATTGAATCTCTACAAGTGCTGCAAATCACAGATAATATCTCCTGACAGACAAATCCTCAACCACAACGATGAAATCCACAGCTCCCAGTGAAACAGCTGAAAGGGTCATACATTAATAAGATGTGATAAGGACCTAGATAAAAACTTTGGCCTAACTGAGGAATCCTCACCATGCTATGCACTTAACTGTCCAACAGTCATAACATATAATCATATCATTAATGCCTCAGAGGACATTTGTCTTAATTCCTTCTGAGGATATCCAAAAAGCTTTTTATGGATTGCAAGAGGGTGAGGGAGCACAAAAAGCTCTCCCACCTTCTAGTAATTTAGAATACATCAACACACTTTTTCTTTCAAATACATTTGTTGTTCACCTGCCCAAGGTAAGTAACTCCTTTCTGAGAAAATTATTTGGTCTTTATTAATATTACACTATGCTCTCTTCACTTTTCCCATGCGTTTTGACTGCAGAAATTTTGCAATTTGAAGGATCATGCTGGGTCATTTCCACTCGCCAAAGTATTTTATTCCTTTACTCTCTTTGGACAGACGGGAAGAATACTTTTACCACGAAATATGATTTCCAAACTGTTTGACTTGTGCTTTATAGACACACATGTATAAATATGTTTTTGTCGAAAACAATTACACAGAAAAGAATCTTTCATCAATACTTTTTCCCCCCTTGAAATAACCCTGGTTATTAAATGCTTGTTGTGAAGGAAAACAAGTGACATTAAGCATGTGAGATTAGACATCCAGTCTTCAGAAAAGCAAATTTATGGTAGATTGGAAACACTGGAGAAAGAAGTCCTCCAGAAGAATTTCTTGGACATACTGCCTAAACCAATGGCACCCCCATGCCATTTAATAAAAGCCAGCTACTGGCATCAGAGGAGGAACTTATTCTCTATGTCATACAAGCCTCTGTCTGTGTGCCAAAAAAAGAGTTCCAGTTTGCAAATTTTTTGTAGTAGGCGGAGCTGGATTGATTTTTTTTTTCTTTATTTCTCTCTTTCTGAAGGTCATGCAGTCCTTGAAAGCCACATGGACTGCTTCATTAGCACTACCCAAAATAAGACCTCCATTTGATAGAATAGCCAGAATTCCCATTGCATTTGTAATCATCAGCTCACAAAATTACAACTAACGTAAATATGGCAGGTTTTTAATCTTTTAAGAACAATCAGATATAATCCAGATTTAAAACAAAAATTCTTTCTTAATTTATTTTAAATATCACCAAAAGACATATTTTAAATAATGGCTGGCAAAAATCCAGACAGAGGGTTCTACAGAATTATTCCATTAACCACAGCTGAAAAAAAATAAGATAATAAAGCAATACTTTTTACAGGTCCAGTAACAAATGAATTGTTTCTTTCACCCTTACTAGATTCCATTTTTCTTCCTCATTCTGCCAGATTCATCTTCATCTTTCTGGCCTGTGCTCAGACATCCTGTTCCTACGCACTCATCAGAGATCAAAAGCAAACTGACCTAGCTTTTCACTGTTTCAGTAATTGGTCTGTTTTCTACATCTTTGAGTCATTGTACATATCAACACATTATTAAAATGCATCCTTTTTGACCAAGTTGAGAACTCATCACACTTGATTCTTCTCAGCAGTAGTTACTTATATCTCTTTTAAGATCTCCAGCCCCAAAATAGATTTTAGGACACAGCAAACATTTCTTACAACTATTATAGTAGCTGGAAAGCGAAGCCCTTAATTACATACCAAACAACTCACCTTCCCCAGTGCAAACCCTGACCTCACAGAAACATAGTATCTATCTATTCGGGACATAATTTGCTGCCTTTGGCATTTGTAAAATTTCAGCTGTCTGCTGAAACTGAAGAAAAAAAGA
The DNA here is from genome assembly GCF_036013445.1 of Caloenas nicobarica. Classification (NCBI taxonomy): domain Eukaryota; kingdom Metazoa; phylum Chordata; class Aves; order Columbiformes; family Columbidae; genus Caloenas; species Caloenas nicobarica. Next base: position 54,681,678 of record NC_088284.1, read on the forward strand.
AAAAAGAAAAAAATACTTCAAAATATATGTCTAAACATTGGGAGTTGTCTGATGTGTTCCACAGTAGCTGCCATTATAGAAAACCATTATAAAGTCACCCAGTTTACTGCATATGATGCAGAGAATGTTTATGCATACTGACCAGTTTCCCTCAGCTATCCACATGGCCTATTGCAATTTAACACAAAACTCACAAAACAAGACCAGAGGAAGATACTGAACAGAATCACCTGTATTCATTTTACTATGTGTAGTGGCGGATAAGAAAGCCATACGGTGAAAACTACATTCTGTATGCAATTAAGCAGTGCATAGTTCTCCCAAGCATGGCTCTTCAGAGAAGTCAAATTCTAACATGGAAATTTTTTTTTAAAAGTGGGTTTTTTAACAGTATTTAAGCACCAAAGCAATTTTTTTGGAATAAAGTCCTGCCCTCACGCAGGTGATTAAGGGGCTGGGAGGAGACCTGTCAAAAATTATAACATACAGTAACACTCATTACTATATTGTACAGCTGGTTTTTAGGTCACCAGTTGCATCAGAAAGGTCCCTCTTTACACTCCTGTCACATTTAGAGCAAAGGCAGAGCCGCAGCCGATGTCAGGACAAAAACTGAGCAACCTGACAAAGGAGCGTACAGCTTTGAATATTATCTCAAGACAGAAAGTTAAGTAAGGTTTCTTCTTCTCCCCTCTCAGTATTGAAAGATCTGTGCTGAACCTCTTGTAATTCAGGAGCAAACTAAGGATACATTTTCCCTTCTCTTCACCCAGATCATCTATGGCTGCTACAGGCTTCTGTTAAAAAAAAGAAAAAAATTTCTTAAGAAACTTCTTAAGAAAGAGCCAGAGCCAGCACAGGGCTGACATGAAGATTGTAACAAGTAAAGCTCTCATAGCTTCATACCTGCTGTGCCAAAACTGACTGCAAAACCTCAGGATGCAATTATTTTATAATGATCCTCTTTTTCAAAACTGGAAAAGTTACATAAATAAGAGATGACACCAAAGAGGAAAAGGTGCCTTTATCTTACAACACAAGGAAACATTTTTGGATTTCTCTTTCTGCCTGACACAGTGAAGTGAAAAAGACTGTTGGGAAATAAAGCCAGAAACAAGCCAGCACGGTAACTAGCAAGAGGGGAAGCAGAGATTTCTGTGCCCTTGCACCCCCCCTGTGGGATGCAGCAACCATCCTCAGCTGTGTGGCCTCAGTACAAGCCTGAGCAGCTAGCAGAAAGGAGGAGGAGAGAAGCAGGGAAAGACTTCACCACCAAGTGCACTTCTCTTAGTAACCCATGCCCACCCATCTCCATGTGTCTTCCAAAGAGCCTTACAGAAAGGACTGGACTTCCAAATCAGCAGAGAAAGTACCAGAGTTAAGTATAACCATATTAAAGACACATGAGACCCAGTAAACCAAGACGTATTCTTCTAGATAAGGTGGAAGATCCCCTTTTTTCCAAGGCATTTAAACCTTGGTGCAGAAATGACACTCCCTACCCTGTCCCACCACCTGGTCTTCTCCAACACCTCCTAGTCCTGCCCATCCTCGTCTCTGCCACACAATAGCAGCCAGCCTCAGCCCAGGCGGGTGGGAAGAATACATTGACACACTCAACAGCCAACATGCTCTGCAGCTTTGTCTTTGACACCTTCTCTCAAGGGAAAACGGGAACCCAAAAGTAAATGGGTTGCATAAATCAGTATATAAGCTCTGGGCATTTGACTGTGACATACAGGGAGTTACAGGCGAGGAGGCATGAAAGCAGGTGTAAGTAGCTGGCAGTGCACAGCTATCAGGAAGCAATGCACTACCGAAGGACACAGTGTGGTTGAAAGGTTTTTCAATAATTAAATGCCAATATTTACTTCTACATATGACTACCAATTTAAACAGTGACTCCACTGAGTCCCTGCAGTACATACTCATACACGGCCCTCTTGGAGAGCGGCACATATTAGTCTTGAAATATTAATTTAATATCCTATAATAGCAATGGCCAATAGATAAAAAATGCTGACCATCATCATGTATTGAGCTCATAAGAGGCATTTTATAAACTTTTCTGGTTTATACTGCATCTTTGACACTTCCAACACATACGCACGTGATACTTTTTTATGTATATGTAGCTATACACACATACACATAAACATTTTATATATAAATAGATAAGAAAGATGTCAAGAAAAAAAAAGGACTGAAGGATTCTAAAATTAAAGAAGGCCATTGGATCATTTGGCTGTCTGTATAATTTGGAACATACAGTTTTATCCAATTTACGTCTCATACTAGCCAGCTTTATCTTTTGTCAAGCTCAGTAATTGCGGTTTTTTTTACAGCATGTCTTCAGCCTAGGCAGTCAATCTTGATTTAAAGCTTTGAAACAAAAGAGGTTAGAAATCTGCAGATTCTGTTGCTGGTTTATTCTACTGCATTACAAGCTTTACAAAACAAACTTGGAAAAAATAACGCTTCAGTTAAACTGTCAGCATAGCACCATGGAGCACCATAATTCCCTACAAACTTCGTTACTAAAATAAAAATACTAAAAAAAAAAGAGCTATCTATTTAGAACAATCTCCTTTGATCAAATGGATTTAATGAAGGACCATGATCTATTTGACAGCATTCAAAAACTGTTATTTTAAAAAATATATATGCTGTCATATTTAATAATATCCACTTTCTTACGAACCAGAACACATTCCAAAGTTTTGAGCACAGCTTTTGTCAAGAAGTTTTAAAATACAGTGTCATCCTTATTTTACTGAGTCCCTAAAACAGCTATGAGCAGCCAACTTGAAGCACCATATTGGGTGAAACTTCTCACAGGCCAACCAAACTGCAGTCTTTCAATATACATACATAAGAATCTGTTTCAAATATCTACCTTGGTTTTCAGCATCACCATTTAAATTTATGTTAAACTTCACCATCCCAACAGCTGCTGATATTTTGAACAACTGTGTCCAAAAAGTATGAAAGGAACAACAAAGTATTCAAACATTACGAACATCCCATTTGATAATCAGTTCAGCTGCTTATTTATGCTGAGAGCAGTTAACTTGCTCTATAAGTCATTTTAGGTATGAGTTACAGGCTTGCAGCTTCTTAAAAGTGTTGGGCAAAACCACCATTTGATGCGAGAACAGTTCTCCCGAGCCCACTGAGTTTTCAGCCTCTTGCTCAAGAACCAATCTTGTCCCCATGCCTTTTGGGAACTTTCCCCATCCCCAAAAGCACCTCTGCACTGACGTGCAGGCTGCACGCTTTGCACGGACCTCAAGCAACAATGCACACAGCTGCACTGAAGCTCCCAAATCCCAGCAAATTTATTGCACTGATACCTGCTGCCCTGCCCTCCACAAGCTGATGCAGAGCTAGCACCAAGGAAAGACTGAGGGTTATGGATATCCCTTTTGTACAGAGAATGGAAACACCCATTTCCCTTAACTTTATGACAGATTAGTGAAACAGAAGACAGGCAGGCATCTTGCCCTGGGACGAAATTGTGCACTTGCACCCCCGAAATCACAGGGGACCAGATGTCAGCCCCAGCTGTGTGACAGTCGTGTTTCCTGGCTCACCGTGGCAAGACAATTTTCTAATGTTACTCTATATCAGGGAGAAAAATAAGCATGGTGCCTCCCTCCTGGCAGGAACAAGGGAAATCCTCAGAGCCACATACTGAACACTCAAGCTGAATTTTATATTTGTCAAGTTGCCTAAAAAAAGCTCAGATAAGAAGCAAGCGGACACAGAAAGCAGATCCTGCCTACAGTGGGTGGCAATCACACCCACTTTAGACCTGGTGTGGCCATTTCAAACTCTCATCTGTTTTAATTAGAACATTTCCCAATTTACTTCACCCTCTCTCATCTACTACTCTGAACTATAGACTCTGCCAGAGAGCTTAGAAATTACCAGAAAGCTAAAACATAAAGATTCTTCTAGTTGCAAAAACACTGTCAGATAACTACACTGCACACAAGAAAAAAAAAAAAAAAACAACACCTCTAACAGACTAACTGAAATTCACATACTTTTTTTGGTTTCTTTCTCTGATCATGAAAAGAAAAATCATAACATTCCAAAACAAGCTATACAACAGGAGCAGGTCTCAACCTCTCAACTGCACTATCAGGTGGCAGCCAGCCTACCTTTCTCTACAACATCAATCTCCTGTTGCACATCACCCAGTGTTAGGGGTGATACCATGGGCCTGAAAATGACAGCTCCCATTACTGCATTAAAATTGTCGCAAGAGTCGATCTAGTCCTGAAAGCATCAGCTGCCATAAAACCGGACAAGAATCTCTGGTTGAACTGAAAAAACAGTAACAAGGAAAACATTTGCCCCAAGCACTCACTTCCCTCAAAACTGCAGAAAGTGAAAAAAGAGGCAAACAGCTTTGTGTAAATACAGTCTGTTTTTATTATAAGCCAGTCTTGCAGTTTTGGGGGTGACTTTCATATGCTTGCTATTGGCAGTATTGGAAAAGAATAGCAAATATGCTGTATGGTATGCAGCAAATGAAGTAGTGCAACCAAAACAGTTATCAATAAACGATTAGCCTTCAATAGCATCCTGCCAGGACTACATAAATTAGACACATCTCAGCTTTTCTCCTGAACACAGAGATATTAATCTGTGTCAAGGACAAGGATTTAGCCTTACTAATGCAATACTGTTCTGCCCAGACTGTGAAAAAGCAAACTTCTAAAGGTCATTTGTATCACAGATCTCAAATCTTAAAAGAAAAAATGAATACATTTATTACAGCATTATATCTGATCCAGGAGTAAGTACGCTATATTTTATTGAGAAGTCTTAATGGGTTCAAACAATAGAATATAAACTCCCAAAAAACTGTCTTGCTGGGAATATCAACATTAGTTTCAACTGCAGCAGCAAGACAATACAGAAAAGCATCCCTTGTCTGAATGCTACGACAAGTGTATAAATAGCCTTTATTCTGATAATCTATTATAAACATCTGATAATCTTTTCCATTTCATAAATTTTAGTGCTTGGTAATAAAAAAGTTTAGTGACAAATCGCCTAGGTTTAATGAATTATGTTTTATCATATTTTGCCTTACTTCTTGCTTTCCTATAAATTTCTTTCTTCATGTGCAAAAAAAAAAGCTTTTCCTCACATTTTGATACCTGTTTGGGCATAGTGAGGAACAATGGACTTCCAAACTCTTTTCTGATATATTTTTCTAGCACTGAACACCCTAAAATACATCAGCAAAAGTACCTGGGGGCTTAGTTGTATTATGCCACTTGATAATCTACCCATCCATCCATTCCACCCACTTAACACCAGTATTTCAGTCATAAAGAGCATCTTGCTCCAGACTAGCCTCAACAATGAATCAGCCCCTCTGCAGAGAACCAGAGGGTAAATTCTTATTAACTTTTCATCTTAGTAAGGGATGTTAAGATTGTCTCCCAGTGATGCAAAAAGACCATAGGTTTTATATAACCTAACTACCCCAGAAAGGAACTGCATTAAGGATGGACTAGGAAATTTGTCTACTTACAACACCTCACGGTTGCCTAGCACATTCATGGAAAACAGATATCTAAGTAATGAAGTTACATATTTGTTTCCTTTTCAAGAGCAAATGTATTTACTCATAAAGAGAATAAAATGACCAAGAGCAGCAGCACTGAATGCCAGAGTACATCTCTCCTCAGAAACATCAACTATGGAAGTACACTAGCTCTTTTGCCGCATGTGTTCTAAGCTAAGAAAAACCCGAACCCCAACCCTGTCCAATGCACCACAGAGGAAATACAAAGGCAAACTGCAAATTTTCTTGCCGATACTGTCTTCTCAGAAAAGACCACAGAAAATCCAAGGTCTTATTTTGACCATTAGTCACAGTCCAACATATCCTAAAGGTCACATAAAGGAAATATGGGCAGCATCTTATCCTCCAGCCAGTCACTTGGGTCACAGCCCAGGAGAGGCAGATGACACTATTATGCAGGTCAGAGGAAGGCAGAACCATGCCACATAACAGAGGAGAGAAAGATTACAAGGGTGCTGTGGGATCCATACAGCAATGGACTCAGCTTTGTCTTGACAGTTTATCAAGGCTGGTGAGATGGTGGAAAGCAAGAATAACCTTCTAACATTCAACACTAATTCACTTCAGGGCTTCCTATGCCTTAAGCACGTAACAGTGAGAGTGACAGTAAAATCAGCATAAACCAACGTCTGCATAAACCAACATCTGCATAAACCAACATAAATCACCTTGGCAATGCCAGCTTCTACACTGGCAACCATGAGAAATTTTTCATTGTTTTCAAAACACATGTGTCAAGAATTTTAAGAAGTTTATTAAACCATTCTAACTCGGTAAATAATATAGTTCAACATATTTCCAAATTGCATTTTTAAAATATTAGCTCAAAGGCTGATTTTAGGGGATCTCCCCTGCAAAATACCATATTTTTAAGTTACTTATTATACATCCTGGACCCCACTCTGCAAGTCTTACTGGTTTTGTTTATTAAAATTCAGAGCTTAATTGTACAAGGGTCAAATGCCCCATTAGCTTCACATTTGATGGAAGCTGAATAAGTGAAGAGCTGGGAGGACAGAAAAAGAAGCATGCACCACAGCATTTTGCAGTCTCAGGGTAGCATTTCAGCCTACAATGCAAGCTGCTATTTGTACATGAGAAAAAGACCTCTTCATGCTAATTTATGGAGCTCAAATTTGTACACAACTCCAAAAATGAAATGAAGAGTTCAGTGCTTAACTTCTCTTGTCTTGATCTCAATAAAATCCAAAGTATTTGTAACATGAGCCTGCCTGGGTCACCCTTTCTTGTGTTTCTCTTTGCCTTAAAATGCTATTCTTCACTCTCAACTTAATTTTTTTCTGTTTTCAGTATCTTAACATTGCGAGATGCAGCACTGCACATCACGCAGACTTCTGACAGTCTGAAATACATGCATGTATCGTGGTAATATCACACATAGACATAATGCATTCTCAGGAAGAAGTATAAGGAGGGTCAGCGAGAGATTTGCAGAGGGGAAGATGTGGGCCCAGATTATCCTGTCTACTTTTAAGACCTCCCTGCAGGGCAGGGAAAACCAGATAAACTCTCAGCAGTCACAAGACTCAGCAACAGCCCAAAGGCACCCGCTTGAAGGGGGCACAGCAAATGTGTAGCTTTTCACCAGCAGGTGGGAAGAGCGTTACAGTGCACAAGTGCGAAGGTGCAGCACTCGTAGCATCCCAAGATACATGTGGGAACTACCACAGATGAAACAGCCACTGACTCAAGGTTGCTGGATCCCTTCAACCTACTTGCAGCAGGAGCCTTTGAAAAGTTCACTGTATTCCCAAAGGGTCGCCAGAAAAAGTAGGTTTGTCCCCAGGATCAGTTGGTGCAGTTATGGGAAATTACATCAGAGCACTGTTGAGTGAAGGTATGAACTTGAACCTGCAGAACAAGAGGAATGACAGCTTCAAGGCAAATAGATTAAATTATGCAATGAAACAGGCAGTTGTAGCCCCGGTTCTTCAATCTCACTGTAAGCCAAAGCCATCTGTGTTCAATTTTATTAATTATGATTAAGTTTAATTTTAAAGTTTTCTAGAGATGAAAAAGCTAATTAATTACTTCTGCTTTTATGTTCATTAGTTCAAAAGTAAGCTGACCAGTAAGTTGCATAAATCTTAAATATTTTAAAAGTAGCAGGGCCTGAAATTTTCTTTGAAACTCCCTAGGAAACTGAGTAACACAACTGATCTCTACTTTGCACAATCCTTATGCTCTTTTATCTTTCTTTCCAGGAAATGCCAGTCACTCCCCTTTATGTTTTAGCATGCCTAACACTACCAAAGACACTTCAAATGATAAAGTGCACATTCTAAAAAAATCAGCCTTCAGGAACTTGATAATTATTTTCTCTATTTAAAAAACAAACAAACAAACACAACCACACCTCCTTCCAGTTACACGTAAATAAATGTAACTAATATATCACTGAGTATTTATTGAACAATTGTTGCTTAAACTCCAAAAATAAAGTCATTTAAATGAAATAATGGAAACAGAAAACCCAGCATTTAGAGTCATCTTTTCCTCTGGTACCCAAAGATGAAGCAAATGGGTTTTGAATGTATGACTTATGTGGTGAATGAGGAAATGAAATGCTTTCCCAGTTCGAAGCATCATTCTGGCCACTACCGCAGCCATGCCTCCCATGCCCTGCCTCTGACAGGAGCTGCTCTGTCGCTTCACACCATTCAGCGATTCCCTTACCAAAATTTCTTCCTGAATCCTCCTCTGCATGTTATTGCACAAATTGCTAACATGGAACAACGTATGCTCCATGGCTCATGGCAACTACTGACCTTGCTCTGATCTCAAAAGTGGATCCCAATTTCTTTCACTGGGGGTTTGGTGCTTGTCAACACCTTTTAAGAACTAGTGGGGGAAAAAAATGGATCTCGATATGAAAAAGGTGCTAGGAAAATTAAAAATAAAACAAATCACCAATAAAATTTAAAAAACACACAAGAATACAGTTTTACCTGGATCATGACCTACTGTAAAAGATCTCTTTTGATAGCAGAAGTGACCATTAAGGACTAGCAAGAGAACTGACCCTGCTACCAATATCAAGCACATTCTCCCCATGTTCACTGAACTATAACAGTAAGATTTTCTTCTCTGCTGTGTCAGGTAAAATTTGTAATGGACAGCACTACTGCCAGCATGGCCTCTTTCCACATTTTCACGCTCTACTGTTACTGAATACTGGCAGTGAACACTGATGACTTGACAGCACTTAGAGTTACAAAAACACGAGGAAATCTAATTACAATATATATTTACAACAGCAGATGGGAAATTCTTGTTCTTTGCATATGTACTGACAGTTCTGACCATTTTTATAGCTCGCATCGGTACTGAGGGGAAGCTATCAATGAAAGCGTTGTAAATAAGATCTAAAGAATATAATGCTAAACTATACTTGCAAAATTAATTGTAGGCATTTTCGAATTTTCAAAACCTCATATTGAATACTTATTAAAAGTGAACATAAAAAAGCAATGTGCATTATTGAGGGTACAAGAAAGGAAGTTTATCATGACCCTTCCCTTAAATCATCAGTTGCCACAGTGATTCAACTTTTTCAGCACAGGGCTTTTACTCACCTTCTCAAAGAAAAGGCAATTTTCCTTCTCAAAGAAAGGAGCAATTTTCTTCAGAGCAACAAAAAATACTTTATTCCTGATAAAACATTTATCTCTTCTTTTCCACCTCCACCCAGAAAACGGTTAAATTAAACCTCGCATTCAATCCAGTGCACACCACTAGGTCCTGAATTTCCAAAGTTACCCTGGGGAGTAAATGCTGAAGTCAATGGGAGATGCTACTGGCTTCAGAAGGGCTCTACAAAATACAAATATCAATTCCTGAAGAATCTGCTTGGGAATCCCACAGGCAACAGGCCCTTCAGTGATCATCAGTTTCAAATAAAAAATCTGACCTTTTCTACATAATACACTAGAAGCATATGAGACATTTTGAATGATTTCTCCAAGTCTTCAATCGAAATGCATTTGAAGTCAGTTGGAAATTATTTCAGTAAGAAATGGATTAGAGCCAAAAAACCTGATCATTAGTACTGAGAAGTGCTGACAAGTGTGATCACACTTCATGCCCCATGCTATTCTCTGTATTTTGGTTTTCTATTTACCTAAACAAATCCCCCCTTAGCTTTTAAGTCTGGCTGCTTTTCTGTCTCACATGGTGATGCCTAAATCCTGATGCTTCCTCTTGGTCAGCACATGCGTAAAGCTGAATAAAAAATGGGCTCTGATGCCTAGGAAAGCAGTAAGATGGAAAAATCTGAGGGAAAGCAGGGGAAAGATTAAACCTTCCTCCTCCTGCCCCATATTTCTCCTTTTATGGGCATAGGAGCGATAAAGCTTGGCCTAAAGCTGGCCTGTGACAACAAGCTGCTGTGCTTCAGGCTCTGTTCCCGGGCACCCAGGGAGCCCAGCCCAGACACGGGACAAGGCTCAGCTCCCCAAGGCAAGCCAGGAGCCACTCCACAGCCTCTGTCCCTGCACCACACCGGTGGGTTACCAGCATAAAAGCTCCACACTGAGATCCAGGCAGAGGCAGCTGACTAGAATGAAGATAAATGTGCTTCTGTGGTGCTAAATAAGTGGATAAAATGAATAGGTAGATCCCCTTCTGCCCAGGACTTCAAGCAGCCACCTATTCTGCACTCTGTGGCCATTCAGCACAGCAGGCACAGAATGGATCATGGCCAGCTGGGGTCTCCTGTTACAAAAATGAAGGCTTCTGCGTCAAGAGCTAACAAAGCTGGCCGTGTTTGAAAGCAAGACACATCCATTACCAGCCGTAAACCATTACTTGCACAGATGCATATACACAAGCTCATACACTGGTTAGTATTTATTTACAGTGCTACAACTATATACACTACCAAGTTTCTTATCACTCTCTTCCTTTTGGTTCTAGTTAAGACACAAAGGCTACAACAAGTCTATACATTTGCTGATATCCTCAATTTATTTTCCATCTTTTTATAAAGTAAAATATTTTCAGAAGACAATATTTTGTCTTCCACAAAATTAGCTCCTACAAAAATTAGGCTCACAAACAGCCAGTGGTTTAAAATATTCAGACTACTAAACACGTAAACAGCCTGGAAGACTTGAGTTGCAATTTAAATCTCCATTACTTCATCTGAAGTAGGTTTCTTTTACTGCCTAGAAAAAGTCTACAGACTGCTAGAAAGTCAGACTTGTGCAACATTATGGCCACATAAGCAAATATTTCACACAAGAGAGGAGACCTACATATTACCAAGCTGACTTGTTTGCCTAACCTAGCCATAAAAGAACTGTCTCTTCAGTACACACATAACTCTTCTCCAGTCTGTTCATCTCTACATCAGGCTTTTGAGCCCTGTGATAGCCACTGTGCCAGTGGCAATACAGCAGTACAGAATATGATAAATATCATCATGGCTTACTGTGCTCTGGGCCAGTTCTCAAAAAACCGCAGTCACCATGGGAATAGAGCAAAAGCCTAATGCAACGGAAAATGAAAGGGGAATACATCCTCAGTGCCCGCTCCCTTAAGGAAGTAAGATGAACAACAGAAGGAAAAAAAAAAACTGAATTAAACACCCTTCTGGTTCATCAGAGAAACTCAAAGGTTGTCTAGGCAGAAGCATTCTGCCCTTTCCATGTTCCCTCCTTCTCTCTACTTGTATATTCACCATACTAAGCTTTTCTGTCCAGGGAGATTTTTTTAGTACTTTCTGAAACAAAAAATTATGAGTTTTGTAATCTTCCTACTTACAAGTCATGTGCTAGATTCCCATCAGTCTGTCCTACAGCTCACAGATTTACAAGTAAGGAGGTGAAGTCTCTTTGTCTCTAGTAAAAACCTAACTAGAAATAAACCTCTGCAGAAAACAGCTTTGCCTTTTTTCCTAGATTATTACTTAAATACATGGAGATACAATGTGAATGGACGAGTACTAAAAAATTGAATTTGGGAAGAGTAAACGGTAGAAACAGCCCCTATATATACCACTGAAAATTAACCTCTTAAACATAAAAGTGGTTTCCTCAGAGAGGAAGAGTTCAGCACGTGCCTTCAATTTCAGCGCACTGAGAGCCATGAACTTCCTAGGTAAAGCAATCCATATGACAGCATCCCTTTGCAGGATCTGTATGAACTAGAGCTGCAGAAGCCAGGTTAACCAAGGTCTCCTCTTCATCAGCAAACTGGTCATATATCACAATATTGCAAAAATGTACCCAGAAAGTTCTGCAATCCATCATTTTAGAGCATAATAAAAGCCCTCATCATTGTCACATAATACCATAAATATTAATAGATTCATTTCTCTTGTGGCATCTTTGTGATGGAAATTAACACCATGCTTCCCATTTCAGCCATGAAACCAAGACACTTTGAGGCTGGTTTGAGAAACTGAGACTGAGGCAGTTTAAGAAACTGAGTTTGAGAAGCTGAGATTGAGAATTTTACTTACTCCTGGTGAAGGCAACTTCTGTACTTTGCCTGCAACTCACTCCTGTGCATTTATACCCTGAGAATTTGGGACTTCCCAGTTTTGAAAACCATGGCCACAGTACTTTGGGGTTTTTTCCCCCTTTGAGGCACTTTCCTAAACTTAATGTAAGTGAATTAGCAGAGATCCTGTCTTTACTTATAATTCCTTCCTTCTCTGCTTCTGTCTCCACTGAAAACCAGTTCCCAGTGAACTATATAAACATTTCCAACAGGATCACAACACAGACAGCTGCTGCTTGGCAGTGTAGGTTTATATTTGCTGCTCACTTCCTCAGTTTCATCCTTCTCCATACCAGTTTTGGACCCTACCAGCTCAGTGTCCCAAGGCTGTTCAGACTGTTTAAAACAAGCCCCAACAGAATAACGTTTTGCAGAAATGCCAGCTTGTGTCCCCAGCTAACAATTCTACTTGTTTCCCCACCACCCTGGCTGGCAGATATGTGATGTAGCATCAGCCTAAAACTTTTATTCATCTGCATTTTTCTTCAGAAACATGCATGAACAAGGGATCTGCTCCCTGTTAAAAATACCACAGAGGTTGCATTTAACAGGAATATAACAGAAGCCCACTGTTCTGTAGCAGGACAATACAGAAATGCGTCCCGTTGCTCTCACACAAGTTCTGCCAAACTGTTTTGGGGAGAAGGGATAAAAGCCTCCCACCACTCATTCAACATCCCACTTGCATACCAATTTTCATGTGTAAGCACCAGAAATTAACTCCTGTGACCCTGTACTACAGTGATGCCATTGAATTCATGGAAACAAACAACATTGTTCCAGATAAATGTAAATTTCACAACTGCTTCACGTTTTGCAAGTTCTTTTAAAATAAAAGCATTATAACTAAATATTCTAAAGACTGAAACGTATGACCTTAGCACTCAGAAAACTTGTAGAAATGTTGATCTAAAAAGCCAAAGTAGTTGCATTCCTAAAATTTACCTAAATAAACCTGTAGTGAACAAATATTGGTGCCTAGAGAGGGTAACTTCAGTGACATCATTATGACGTAAGTATATCAGAACCAGGAGAAAGCTCTACAGATTTTAAATTTAGCTTCTTTCATCCACACAAATAGCCTTTTTTTGAGGAACACTAGTATGCAATTTAAAGACTACTTTCAAAAGCAGGATTACTGTACATTTTGCAGAAGTACACACTTTTAAAATTACTCCAGTGGGAATCAATGTGAAGCACGGGGTAGAATCAGGGTGTGCACGTGAGGTAGCACACAGGGAGCATGCAAGGAAACCATCTTCCTGTCACCTGGCAGCAGCTAGAAGTTTCATTTTGAGAAGTAAAAATTTCTCAAAATATCAAAAACCCAGACATGCTACTTTGCATGTTGTGATTTTATTTTACAGATGAAAGGTTCACCAAAATCATCTCATTGAAAACTTAATGCAAACATTCCAGAGGCTTCATAGACTTCCAAAAAATGGGAGACTCCCAGATACTCAAATTATTTTGTAAGCAGACGGTACTGCAGGACACCACTGACAAATCTGTGTCACTGTGGATAGGATCTGTGTATTCATCTTACCAATTTATGAATAAGGCACACATACACAGATATCGCTGCTGAAGCCATTTATCCATTTTCATCTCACTTGCAAATAGACCTGTGCACAACTTACTGAAAACTGCACCAGAACTGTTAATGTCTATTCAAGTCTTCAAACCATATGGGTCTCTCTCATCATATGGAAATTCAAGGGTCTGAGCTTCCCACTACCAAAGAAAGCTTCTGTATTCCTACATTTACCCTGCCTTTGTGAATCTGGACAAATCTGTGAATATCTGAGTCTTTGCTGTCCTGTAAAATGAGTCTAAACTACCTGTCTTTCAGAAAAAATCACATCCATTAGGGTCTATAAATAGCTCCTTAAAATTTTTACATTTATTTGTAAATCAATTGTTCTAGCCATCACAATTTCTAAAGGGAGATAAGCAGCTTAGCCCTTTACAATCTGTAACATGGTTACCACGGAAGAGCAGCCACACCAATTTTTGTGAGAGGTAAGTAGAAAAAAGTGGAAAACAGAAGTAAAGACAAGGTGGCACAGCCACAACTTTGGTTTGTGCTACTTGAGTATTTTCTTTTTGGTCAGCTGCTGGAGAAAATGCACACCATTTATGCTTTTATGCAAAACTGGAGGGGCAAAGATATTCACCTGTCGATACCTAAATTCTCAGCAGAGGATTGGTACACTTTAAAATCAGGCAACTGTTTAAAGAGTTATCCGAAGTGTCTCTCACGTACTTTCTTTAGATGTATAGACCCATTGCTGTCAATCTCTTCACACTCACTCTTCTGCATCCAACACCAAATTCTGAATACAGTTGAAAGTACATATATTTGTAACACACACACAAGTAAGAAAAGAGAGACAGGCACATGGGAGTAAAATATACAGGATTAACGCTGATGTCAGTCAGCAGGACTGTAATGGATTGCATCAGTAACTATCTATTAAAAACATACACTACCTCTTGTTCCTCCTAAACCAGGGTCTATATGCTCTAGAGAAGCTAAGTGGCTATATGCAGGCTTTAATAGGAAGTCCAAGTTCAAAAATGTGCAGTAAATAGCTAGTATGAAAACATGAGCTCGCTACAGTGAAGGTTTGAATAAAGGAATAATTTCTTTGTTGGCTTCCTCCTCCCTTCCTTGGAAACATAACATACTACTTTTGCTAGGTAAGCTATGGATAGTAGCATAAAGGACAAAGAAGCTGTTAAGTACCAGCTTTACATTTCCGTGATTCTTTGCGATCAGATGACTTCTTACTGCTTTTTTTTGAAGGAAGAAAAAAGCTGCAAGATTCTTGGAAACACAGGTAAGAAATCAACAGCAGAGGCAGGTAAAACCTGAGCTCTTCTAGGCCTCTGCTGTAGCTGCACCATCTTCCTTCTTTGCTGACCAGTTTTCCAATTCCTCTGGCCTTGGCAAGAGAAGAATTGCAGTTACATCAGAACACAGGCTAAAAAAGAACAACTTCAGGAATAAAAGTTTGTCCAAAATGTTATCCAAAGAAGAGTTTGAAATAAATTGTTCACTGTTTTCAGGAACCTCTATGCAAAAGGTTTTCCATACATATTGCTTTAAATCTGCACAGAAAGCAGAGCTCCCCATCCCAGCCATCAGAGGCTGAGAGCACAGTGTGCACCAATTCTAGCACATTTCACATTTCAGATGTCAGGTAGGTAACAACACCTACAGAAAAGCAGAAGAAAACACGGGGAATAATGGTGAAATGGTGAACAGTTAATTCAATCCTGTAATTGGTTAATAAATTACAGGTATGTAATTAATACCATATATAGTAGTAGGCAGTTTCATATTCACTATCAATTAAAAAGGAAGCATGAGAAACAGAAGGAACCCTTGCACAGAGAAGTTGTTACTGTGAAGTGCTGTAAATCAAAAGATGACTAAATATGCACCTCCTGCAGAAACACAAGTAATTATGGTATCTACTTTTACCACTAAAGTAAAAGCTACATAAACTACAGAAATGTCACTGTGTATTAGCACAATTACTTCTTGCTTCAAATTCTTTTCTATTTTACAGATTTAGTTCAAGATGGTATACTGCTTACTGTCCTCAAATCACTTCTTAATATTAAAGTGAGTGCAGCTACAAATCTGCTCCTTTGCTTTGCAGTCCATCAGTCCAGGTCACAACTGCACAACAAACTGGACAGCCTTTAACTGGAAAGTCCTGGATTTGGCAATTCATCATCTCAGTAGAATCATACTTATGAAATGAGTGAGTAAGACTGACACTGAGGCTACTGTTCAACTGAGGGGAAAAAAATACCAAAAATATCTGTACGAATAACATTTTAATGAAAATTGTATTGATTTCCTTAAAGTCTAACTATACTAAATCGTTTATTAAAAAAAAAGTTTCATCCTTTGCAGAAGGCAATTACAATTTTGCTGCCACAAAATTCTCCACATTAAGGACATGTCTGTTAACTAGTCTGAAGCTGACAACCACTAAACAATTAAGACCCCAGCTATTGTCCTCCATTTAATTTCCAGTTTATGCTGTATTCTCTTAGCAGCTTTTTGGCTTAAAAGTTACTCCAGATTCTACAGCGACAAGTTTATAGCTCATTTTCAAACTGCAGTATTTGAAAACAAGAATTCTTAAACAAGCTACTAAGTCCTGAGTTTCACTTTAAGGCACAACTGTGTTTCGTAAGACAGTATTTTATTTTTAGTTGCTTACTTTGTATTGATCAGCACATCTCATTCTAACTCTGAAGTTTAACATCTGAACCGATTCCTCTGCACCAGCAGCAACTCACTGCAAACAGCTGTTCAACTTCCAAGTTAACCTGTGAAATATCTTTGAAGACATATACTGCATCAAAACCACTACTCTACATCAACCAATAACAAGATTAAAAATACATCAAAACAGAAAACTCAAAATATAATTAGGCTGAAGATGCATATCTTCTCCCTCCAGCCTCCCACTTATATTCTCAGGAGCTGTAACAAATGACTACATGCAAAAAAGCTCTTTGTATGTATGGATGCAGGAAATATTTATCCCTTGCAAACATGTGATGAAGCCCACATGTATACAAACCCTAAGGCATAAACAAATCCTCTGAGAAGCACAGTTGCATCAGAGTTCCCCTGACTTGCACATTTAACCACTGACAGAGGCAGGAGGATGAATGATTGTAGCACATTCCTCCTACAAACACTAAAAATAGTTTTCAAAATACTGGATGAGGTCTAGCCATGGAATGAGAAAAATTAGTGTCTATTTAAAGACAGAAGAACTTTATTTCTCTCAATGGAGATTTCCAGAAAAAAAAAAATAGCATGAAGCAGAACAGCTTCTTAAATTTTGAGACACTATTATAGGTTAACACAAGATACATCCAAAACACATGCTAATTTTGATTATAGGATTAATGATCTCTACTATATTAAAAGAACTTTGCATGCAGCACCTCCAGCAACTATTATTAAATATTACCAGTAATATGATTACAGAAAAACAGAATATTCAGTAACCTAAACATTCCTGCTGCACTGCACTTTAAAGGAAGGCAGTATATGGCAATACCACTACATCCATTTTCACGATAAACTTCAGTTACGTTTGGTCTTCCTCTTTCCTCTTCTTTCCCCCACTTTTCCTTTTTAATGGAAGCAACAAGCAGTTAAATATTTCACTTGCTAAGAACAGCAGTTATGGGATACACAACAAAGCTAATGGGAAAATCTCACCAGCTCCACTCATTATCACCATGATATCAGTATAAACAGACATCACGGTGTCCTCACATCATTAAATGGTGGATGTCATCCTTGGAAGCTGAGATCCGATCCTTAAGGTAAAATACACATCCAAGGTCAAACAGCTGAGTAGATACTTAAAACACAGGGGAAATACAGCTGCTTGCAGTTCAGCTTCAATTTCTTTGTTGTATTCATATTTCTACATTTAAAGCCTTTGGAAGCCTTGTCTACTTGGCCCTCAAAAGCATTTATGTAAGAAAAATAAGTATCACCAGTTCAGGTAGACTCTTGCTTTAATAAAATAATACCACAGACAGAGCTTTGCTCTTTATATTATTGAAGCCTCCTGGCAACTTGAAGTAGTTGGGTCTTTGCTGCAGAGCATTATTCAGGGAACATTTTATTTGTTTAGCTCATAGCATGACCAAAAAGGCTCAAAAAAGGATGGATTTTTTTTCTTTACTAATAAGGAAGAGACCCAGTACATTGCTTCTGCAAAGACTGTTATTCAGGATATTGTCCTCAAGAAACTGCTTAGAAGAGTTACACACAGCCAAGTAAGAAGTGGAGAAGGCTAAAATTAATTATGAGATATTATAGTAATGACAATGTCTGAACAAACAAAATAGTTGACACTTCCATTTCATTCATGAAGTAACACTAACCCATAAATGTCCTTATTTTCTCAGAAGAGATCCTGTTCAGCAATCCAGGACTCTTGTTTACTGTAACACCCCAATTATTTGCAAAACCATCTACCACAGAAGCATTGACCTCCTCCAAGGATGCTTCTGAGGGATACAATAAGAGCACCAATAAGCACTAATAAGTGCACTAAGAGAGGCCTATCCACTTCATCAAACCATCATTTTAAGGTGACTCCACTGCAGAGTTAGAATTTGGAGAAAAAATTCACAACACACTTTACCAAAGTAAGGTATTTTTCAGAACAGGACCTTAGCTCCATACTTGTTGAACCTGCAACCAGATCAAAGCGAAGAGGCTGGATGGCTCTTTGCACCTCCTTCATCTGACCTTTAAGGATTAAAAGCAATGTAGAGATCACAGCTTCACGTGCCAGTTCTGAGAGACATCCACAAAAGATGCCTGTAGGTATACATTCCGTTTTCCAGAAGTCATTGTAAGAGATGTTTCTCTACGGTTACTAAGTATAGAGGCTAGTACTTAGAAGCTCAACAGTCCACTTGTATTCAGGCAGGACAAGGCAACAAATGCAGATGCATTTTCATATTATAGTGTGAACTTCTGAATTTTACAAATCTGATCCTAACAGCTAATGCTTATCATTTGAAATTTATTATCCTGGGTAAACTTGCATTAGAAGTCCACCTTTAGAGTTGCTTTGGATATCTATAATTAGGTCTGGGAACATGTTGATATCATTAAAAAGTAGCATTTGTTCTGGACTTTCCTTAATCCTCCTTTCCCTTTTTACCCCACCCTAGCTTTGTCCACTACAAAAAGTACCTCGTGTGAGGTGTTTTTTTTTTTTTAATGAAACCCTACTTCTTGCTAGAGAATGCTTTTCTTCGTGGGCCAAGAATAGACTAAAGTCTTGTTCCCATTAGACCCCACGGTAGGCAATCTTCATGGGACCCCGCAAGCTGTGACAGCCAACTGCAGCTATGAGAACATTGCATGTTCATGCAGAGTTTTCTGCTCGTGTATGATCTGCCTGTCAACTTGTCATCTGGCTGTGCAGGGACCACAACTACTCCCTGAAACTGAGACTACACCTGCTTGCAGGGCCAGCTCCTCAGGAGGCATGCCTTTGCTGCACCAGCGATGCCGCCAGTGCACATACTGAATGCTTCTCAACAGGATTCCTTGCACGGCTTCAAACAAGATGGTCTAACATGCACTTGCCTTAGGGCAGCTTCTCCTCACAGGGCTCAACCATCAGAAGCTCAAATAAATCAGACAGACCAGGAGCTCAATCCACCTGCTATGGTATAAATTATACTTTAATAGAGAATAAGCCTTCTCCCAAGCCTCAGTTGTTAGTATTCCTTCTTCGAGTAGCTATGACCTTTCTTTGATATCAAGAGAGATGCCTCTGTCTGGAAATTGTTTCCAGCTTTACACGTGTATCTGTTCCTCCTCCTCCTTTCTCTTTTTCATCTTAAACTCTCTTTGGCATGTTACTAAATATAGCAGAGCAATCAAAGAAAATGGTAAACAGTTTGAAATATGAGACTACCAGCATTATATAAATTTGAGTGTAATATATTAGGGTTACAAAGAAGAAAAATTCCCTAGCAGCAACAGTGGTTTAGAGTCCAAAAATCTTTTAGAGTAAGTTATCACTTTCTAAAAGGCTTTTGGGACAATTGCTGCACTCAGCACCTGAATTCATCTTTACTTGTGTTACTGCCATGGAAAAGCAGCAAAGTGATTCTTCTCAAGGTGACCCACCCTGACATAGGACATTCAGGAATCTCAGCTGTCCTCCTGCAATTCTCTCAGGAATCGAGCACGACTTCCTGGAAAAGCGAATCTCTCTTTGGCTCTTATTTTGGCATAAACACCTAAGGTGTCGTGATAGTTGATTTTAACTTGCAGCTACACCCTCCCCAATACATCTCTCTGATAATCTCTAAAAAATGTTCAGCTGGTTGGAGCCCTGGTAAGCACCAGTGCAGTGACCACTTCCAGAGAAAGGACTAGTAGTAAAGCTCTAACGGAAGTTACTGAGAGTGTGCCCTGTAAACTGACTAAACAAAATCCAAATTAAGAATGCAAGGCTTCCTACCCAGGCCTGTTTCAAAAGGTGCTGGACTGTTTGGTGTCAGCATCTCTATCTTCAGCATGGACCTGAGGATTCTAAGCACGGAAGCCAACCTGGAACCCTGGGCATTCCTCAACATTTCACTAGTTTTCTGGAATTCTAGGTTGACAATTAGTCTTAGCAATATACACTAGCCAATGGACTTCACAACAGAAGATTTCTTATTTTCAGTACTATTTTCTTTGTCTTCTACCCTCATGTTATTTCATGAGGCTGTTCTTGCAGAATTGATGGAACTAAAGAAAATGTGCATTCCAGCTGGAAGCTTATAAGCACAGCTTTCAAATGACAAGCAGTGTTAATCTCCACTCACTCTTGATACAGACGATAATATCAGCTAGAATTATGTTGAAATTACAATGGCAAAACCATGAGGTAGTAGTCATACTGACCGATTTTGAAATAAGAGCATTTTCCAATGTGTTAATAATTGATCTTCTGATGTTTTGATCATTGAATTGTTCTCACGGGTCTTCTCAGCTGCTTTTAGGAACACTGGAAGTCACACACGTAATGCCATTTCTCAGAAAATACACAATAGCCACTTGAGCCCATGAGACTTTATCAGCAACATTTCCTGTTTCTCCAGTGAAGAGGAGGTATAAAGGGAAATTACTGGAGCTAAGAAGTAAGATAATGAAATTTGGTTTTTGCTAACATCTGTTAGCAGCTGCAGCTTCTCATTCTCTTAGATGCAGAAACAGGAAAGCACATGCTATGTTAGCAGTAGCAGCAAGGGACTCAATATTTGGCATATGTTGAAGTAGAACAATGCTATGCCAGGTAAAGATATCCCAGAAACTCTGAACCGGGGTCTTCCGTCAGAAATCAAAGGGCTGCTTGAATCAAATCCAGGTTTCTACTGCAGGTTTAAAATCAGCTATACCACTCATCTGTCTAAGAAGATTCAAGTACCAGCACATACTGAACTGAACAGGGTGCCATTTTTGTGGTATACAAACTTTAATTCTGAGGTAGGATTTGCAACTGGAAAAGCTTTACATACTTCATCTTGTCATTTTGTTTTTTATCAAATTTCTGTTATCTTTATAACACAAGTTTAATTCACATTCAACATTCAAATTATTTTTTTCCACTCATCACTCTTTACAATAAATCACTCAATTGATTCAGTTTGGGGGGGGTGCTACACTACTTCATTAAAAATGCCCTGAATAGTCAATTTATGCATCACTCTGTTATGACTCCATAGTTAACCTGTACCATCCTCTCCACAGATTTAACTAGTCACCACACCAAGGCCTTTCAGTCAATCCTAGCAGGACATATTTTACCCAGCAAGCAGCATCAACCACGCCTACTGAGCTAAGCAAAAGGAGAAAATTATCTCAGGAGAACTAATGATTCAATGAGATTAGTGTTGTCCTTTGACAAGAATTACACAGCAGATGCTGCCTTTTGCTAACATGCAACTTGGCCACAGTTCAGCTGGTCATGTCTATGGTTCCCCATATGCTGTATTTTATTTTATGTTTTTGTTAAAGACAGAGGCTGACTAATACAGAGACTTGATCTACACAACAGCACACCGGTCTCCTGCGATGGCTCTTTCCATCATCCTTTGCTCCCCACTGCGACAAAAAGAGGCACCATTCACATAGGAGAGAGGAGTCAAGTTGACTCTGGGAAAATGGGCTTCTGAAAATTGCTCTGAAGGCAGGAGCTCAATCACAGCCAGGCATTTTCCAGCTTCTCCCACTTGCAGGGGCAACTTATGTACTACTGTAGTAGATTGGATCACACAGAGAAGAACAGGTAGGCACAAAGCTAAGTGAATTAGCTTTTCAAAGAAAAGCTGATGACTAAAGTATCGCAAAAGCGTTGACCTTTCCCCCATGCTCATTCCATACATTTCAACTCAAGAGACCACACAAGAAAACAGTGCAACAAATTGCAGCAATTTTATCCCCCTCTTCCATGAAACCACTTACAGAAAACAAGTGATAATGCACCATTTTGGAAGAACTCACTCTAAAAGGCAGTGGAAGTTGCATGCACCAAGCACATCAGAGTGAGATGGTAGTCTCAGTTTCAAGCACCTCCTTGTTCAGATGGATTACTGTCCATAAGGCCACAGCCCATTCAAAAAATTAACAACAATTAGAAGACTTTCTAACTCTTCCCATGAAGCAGCAAGATAATAGCATTTGCCCAACGGCGTATCATCTCAGGCAGGTATACACTCTGTTACATCTTGCATAGACCTCAAAGCCTTTGAAGCAACATCAACAAAATACTTTGGAGTTAACTTTCTGAACTGTCTGTGGTACCTTTTGACACCTACACTAACAACTAATTGAAACTGAACAGGTGAAGCGAAAAATCCATCCCAAGGAGAATGCAGCTCTTGCAAATTAGAAAATGGGCATTAACGTGTTCCTTTCGAATCCCACACTCAATGGCTTGAGGTGGCACAGAGACAAACATTGCCAACAGACAACTAATCAAAAGAACCAGTAGGAGCTGATGCCAGAAAGATTTTCTTCTTACTGAGAACAAGAAAGATGAAACTTTCTTACAAGTCATCTAACTAACACTAGAACATTAGTTTAGATTGGATATTAGGAAAAATTTCTTCACCAAAAGGGTTATAAAGGACTGGAACAGGCTGCCCAGGGAAGTGGTTGAGTCACACCATCC
This sequence comes from Caloenas nicobarica, assembly GCF_036013445.1. Classification (NCBI taxonomy): domain Eukaryota; kingdom Metazoa; phylum Chordata; class Aves; order Columbiformes; family Columbidae; genus Caloenas; species Caloenas nicobarica. The sequence continues at coordinate 54,704,556 of NC_088284.1, forward strand.
CTGGAAGCAAGTAAAACACATGTAGGTGTGGAACTTAGCGACATGGTTCAGTGTGGCCTTGGCACTGTTCGGTTTATGGTTGGACTTGATGATCTGACAGACTTTTTCCAATTTAAATAATTCTATCATTAAATGCAGAAAATGCTACAAATGCTGTTCTTTCATAACTGTTCATACAATAGAATTCATCATGTACAAAGCACTTACTATCCAACAGGGGAAAAGAAAACCTCTACAGTCCATCTATTTTTTAAAAATAATTTTTAAAAATCCAAACTCCCTAAGATAATTTCCACAATATCTCTCCACACTTTTATGAACATGCCAGGTAAATTTAGGAAGTTGGTTAAATGTAAAGTTCTCTAGTACAAAAAAGCTCATCCATTTCTTACCTCTGCTGAAGCTGTACCAAGTTTTTAAAATAAATTAGTACAGACATGAACATGCATGTATGTGCATGCATGTGTGCAAGTGACAGAAATGAAAGATAATAAAAGCAATAGTATTACTATATCTATATATATCAATATATACAAATTTTTGACAAAAAATTAGGAAACGGGAAGAATCCTCAATTGAGTTTGGGAGAATTGGAAATTCAACTTAACCCCAAACCCAATCCTGGGTCAGAGCATCAGGAAAATGTATTGGTGATATTGAGCCCAAGACTGAAATATGCTGTCCTCCACAATCATGACAAAAAAAAAAAAAAAAAAAAAAAAAAAAGCAGTTAATTCCCTAGTTAATTCCCTCAGGTTTACCATGCAATTTGCATACTTGTAAAACTGTTGTTAGCTAACAGATTTAATTATGACCCTTTGAAAAGATCCTGACAGAAGTTAAAGGGGAAAACAATAAAAATTTGCAACTGACCATCTGCTATGCTTCTATAAAGTTTTAGAAGTATTTTATTTAAATCCAGTCTCTGACCACAGCATTATATTCTCCATTCTCCTTTATTTCTTAATTTTCTTGCTTTATCTCAGTCACCTTCCCCTTTTATTTTTTCCACCTTCTCCAAATAAGATTTAGCAGTAAGAATCATTACAAATGACTAGAAGGGGGCACTACAAAGGAAGCAGAAAAAATATATGAGTAAAGAAAAGAGAAGTGAAGGCAACTGGCAATAAGAGTAGACTGTAGTTTATTTTTTAACTATAATGCGGTAATATGCTGTAAAATGACAGCAGTATCCACCAAACAGTGCAAACACAAATCTAAACCTGCTACACGCACAAGATCCTACATATATTTTGAGTTTTTTTCAAATTAATTCTTCAGCGTTTTGAAAGCAGTGGCTGATGTTGAACAATTCTATTTGCTTACTAGTTGCTACTGTTTATGGGTTCCTAACATGTTAAACCAGGCATAAAATGATTTTAAACGGCAGATTCTGGTCCACGGCCAGCTCTTTACTTTGTCAAGGCTCCACCAATGGCCCAGATACGAAATGCCTCTTATATTCTGGCAGGAAATACTTCCCCTGCTCTCCCAGGGCTTTGGGAAGTAGCTGCTCCAGTTCCCAATTGCTCAGAAAACACTCGGTGCCTTTTGGCGCCGTGGAGCTCAAGTCAGCACATGGCAGCTACTCCCTGACGCCTGACCTCGTAGAGAGTGAATTAATCAAGGTCTGCTTTCAGTACACTCAAACTAATTAGGTAGTCCTTCAATAACTATGATATTCACAGAGTAAACACCTCAATGACCGAGTGTAATTTGTAAAATGACTACAGATCTTCAAAAGGAGACAAAATTTTCACCGAATGTCCGTGAATGGAGCTTGTTTGGGAAGCTGGACTTTGCAAGCAACCCAGGTGCTGCATCCAGCCCATTTGTAATGTCTCTACACATCACCTACTTGGAGAACTTGCATCAAAATAAATAATCTGCCTTCAGATTTTTAGGGAAATACATCTAAGGTTTACAAAACAGTTTGTTTGCAGCCAGGAGAAAAGGGCTGGAGGAACAGCAAGAGTGGGACAGGTTAAAAAAGCCCAACTACTGACAAACTGTACAGTTAGTGACTCCAACTTGAAAGCCACAATAATGTGCTGAATGAGGCAGAAAGAAGACGCAATTGCAAAAAGCAAAGTCAGGATCAGGCCAGGCTCTGAAACGGAGCCAGACGTGGCATTAGTTTCCACAACTGAATCAGGTATTATGTCACTCCCTGCAACTCCTTTGAAAAGCAGGTGCTGTGCAGAGGGATGCGCTGAAGGGCAATGCAGAATACAAGAACCACAAATTTAAGTGAAAAATCCTCACCGCAGGCACCATTTAGCAGACGTGGTAAGGGAGGAATGAAGTAGCACAGGTTATAGAACTGTCCATGGGGGATTCTCAGTGGACTAGGTAATAATATATTTACATTCAATACAGAACCAGGATTACGTAAGCACGGATCACATTGTTTGAATTAGATAAACAAGAAGGAAGAAAGAAATAGCATTACCATTAGCCTTTCTGAGCTAAGCTCCACAAGCTGTGTGAAATGCATGACACACATCAAACCTAGCATCCAATATCTCCATATTTTTACTTAATGTGGTCCATGTATCTGGAACCTGTCCTGCTATGCATAAATCATTATTCATGATAATAAAGCAAGACTATACACACACACACATACTCTTATATAATGATAAACCAATAGCATACTATCCAATATAGAAAGGCCATTGTTACCATGCAGCAGTGGCAACTTAATATTTTGACAGAGCTGCATCACAGAAGAAAATACATTCCAAAAAAAAGTATTCATACTTTGAAAATCTGAGGCCAAACAGTTTCTGTAAGCAACCACATATATCCCATAAATTAAAAGATCTGAGGCATGTCAACTACTAATCAAAAGATCTGTTACAGAATAAACTAGCTCCACCAAAATTAACATCAGAGATGCTTAAGTGTAAACCACCATGCAGCCTTGCATTCAGACATATGTTTTCCTCATAATAAATGTATACCTGGAGTCCTGATCATTCCTCTCTGGTATAGCTCACAGAAAAGAGGGAGGCTCTGGTTAAATTTTAAATAAAAGCAAATATATAAATATTTAAACAAGACTTTTTTTTTAATCAGAAACAGTAGTCATAAAAGGTTATTACTCCTGACCTTCAAAAATAGCACAGCTTCAAATGCAGCAAAATCAGCATTTCGATCATTTATTCAAATTCTATCTTAATTAACAAATACTGCATGCTACAAATAAAATGCTCTCACAGAAGAATGAAACAAACTTTTGAGCTTGGTTCTAGAGAAGCAGTTAAATATATAATTCACCCACAGGTAGGCTGGCAGAAAAAAAGCCACTGCAGCTTCCCTATGGTCTCTCTCAATATACTGTAACTGTGAGTACTAAAGATTCCTTCAATTTCTGATGGCAAACAGTGAAAATCTATTAAGGAAAAAGACCACAACAGATTTTCTCGGACCTTTCCAGTATACTGTGGAATATTATCTACCTATTCATTTGCTGATTGTCAGAAACACAGAGGAGACTATTAGGCTCAATCATGTTTAAGGCTATAAAGGTATGCAGTCTCTTCGCACTCCAAACCTAAATCATAGGCAAAAAAAAAAAAATCAAACCCTGAACAACCACAAACCAAAGCATCCCAGGAAGCACTTTGGAAGCTTTGATTCTTTATCCACAGATTAAGCATCATAGAAAATATGTGTCTTGCAATTTTACATATGCATGGGAATATTCTGACTTTTGCAAAGACACATTCAGCATGCAATTAAAAGCCCAACAATTGAGAGTATCCAAAAAATGGAAAAGCCAAGAAGCAAATGTCTCTGGATTACTAAATGATACAAATATTAGGAATAGATCAGAGAGCTGAGATTAATGTAACAAGAGACCATATCATCTGGCCCAAGAATTATCCATAAAGCCAAGAGGTAAAGGCCCAGTTTGGACTTGCTGGATTTCACCTCTACCATGTTTCAAGCATTCAGTATGGCCATTTCTAAAGATCCATTTATACCCTAAATATAACCCCCAGACACAGTACTGCTTGAAGGTAAAGGGGCCCAAAACAGTTGGTTAACATTCAGGGACTGCTTCTACCAAGCTCAAGATCAGTGCATCCTGACGTGCAGGAAGTCAAGGAAGGGAGCCAGGAGACCTGCGTGGTTAAACAGGGAACTGCTGGGCAAACTCAAGTGGAAGAGCAGGGTTTACAAATCATGGAAGGAGGGGCTGGCCACTTGGGAAGAATATAAGGCTGTTGTCAGAGGATGTAGGGAGGCGACTAGGAAAGCTAAGACCTCCTTAGAGTTAAACCTGGCGAGAGGGGTCAAGGACAACAGAAAGAGCTTCTTCAAATACATGGCAGATAAAACTAACACCAGAGGCAATGTAGGCCCCCTGATGAATGGGAATGGGTGCCCTGGTGACAGAAGATACAGAGAAGGCAGAATTACTGAATGCCTTCTTTGTCTCTGTCTACTCTGCCGGAGGCTGTCCTGAGGAGCCCCGTACCCCTGAGGCCCCAGAGGAAGGCAGGGCAATGGAGGAGTTTGCCTCAGTTGATGAGGACGGGGTTAGGGACCAGTTAAGCAATCTGGACATCCATAAATCCATGGGTCCAGATAGGATGCACCCGCGGGTGCTGAGGGAGCTGGCTGAAGTCATTGCTGGACCGCTCTCCGTCATCTTTGCCAAGTCTTGGGAAACAGGAGAGGTGCCTGAGGACTGGAGGAAAGCAAATGTCACTCCGGTCTTCAAAAGGGGCAAGAAGGAGGACCTGGGTAACTATAGACCGGTCAGCCTCACCTCCATCCCTGGGAAAGTGATGGAACACCTTATCCTTGGTGCCATTTAAAGACATATCAAGGATAAGAGGGTCATCAGGGACAGTCAACATGGCTTCACCAAGGGGAAGTCGTGTTTGACCAACCTCATAGCCTTTTATGAAGACGTAACAAAGTGGATTGACGATGGCAGAGCGTTGGATGTGGTCTACCTTGACTTCAGCAAAGCATTTGACACCGTCTCCCACAGCATCCTCACGGCAAAACTGAGGAAGTGTGGACTGGATGATCGGGTAGTGAGGTGGACTGCAAACTGGCTGAAGGAGAGAAGCCAGACAGTCGTGGTCAATGGGGTGGAGTCTGTTTGGAGGCCTGTATCTAGTGGAGTGCCTCAAGGGTCAGTTCTGGGACCAATACTATTCAATATATTCATCAATGACTTGGATGAGGGAATTGAGCGTACTATCAGCAAGTTTGCTGATGACACCAAACTGGGAGGAGTGGCTGACACGCCAGAAGGCTGTGCTGCCATCCAGCGAGATCTGGACAGGCTAGAGAGTTGGGCAGGGAAAAATTTAATGAAATATAACAAGGGAAAATGTAGAGTCTTGCATCTGGGCAGGAACAACCCCAGGTTCCAGTATAGGTTGGGGAATGACCTATTAGAGAGCAGTGTAGGGGAAAGGGACCTGGAGGTCCTGGTGGACAGCAGGATGACCATGAGCCAGCACTGTGCCCTTGTGGCCAAGAAGGCCAATGGCATCCTGGGGTGTATTAGAAGGGGGGTGGTTAGTAGGCAGAGAGAAGTTCTCCTTCCCCTCTACTCTGCCCTGGTGAGACCTCATCTGGAATATTGTGTCCAGTTCTGGGCCTCTCAGTTCAAGAAGGACAGGGAACTGCTGGAGAGAGTCCAGCGCAGGGCCACAAAGATGATGGAGTGAAGCATCTCCCTTATGAGGAAAGGCTGAGGGAGCTGGGTCTCTTTAGCTTGGAGAAGAGGAGACTGAGGGGTGACCTCATCAATGTTTATAAATATATAAAGGGTGGGTGTCACAAGGATGGAGCCAGGCTCTTCTCGGTGACAACCAACAGTAAGACAAGGGGTAATGGGCTCAAGCTGGAACACAAGAGGTTCCACTTAAATTTGAGAAGAAACTTCTTCTCAGTGAGGGTGACGGAGCACTGGAACAGGCTGCCCAGGGAGGTTGTGGATTCTCCTTCTCTGGAGACATTCAAAACCCGCCTGGACGCCTTCCTGTGTAACCTCACCTAGGTGTTCCTGCCCTGGCAGGGGGATTGGACTAGATGATCTTTCGAGGTCCCTACCAATCCCTAACATTCTGTGATTCTGTGATACTGATACTGGAGTGGAAAAACTTCCAAAATATACTGTTTAATTGAAATAAGAACAATATGAATCTTGCATTGAAAAAAATGTTCTATGGATAATTTTTTTTGACAGAACTTGCTCACTACTGTACAATAAAAATGTGAACAGCTCTTAATATTCAAGCTACAACTATACCTTGGGACACATTATTGTGACTGGAAAGGAAATACATCAAGTTTGTACTTTGTAACTGGACTGCTGCCAGCTTGAAATGTCAGAAATGGCATAAATAGGACTAAAACCTTTATGCACAGCATTTCGTACTCCCAAAGAATGAATACCCATACAATGAAGCGGGTAAGGAAATACAAAAAGAGAAAGGAGACAGAGAGAGCTCAAAGGTTTCTACACAAACAAAAAAAATCATCCTGTGCTTGTCCCTCACGTGTGCAGCAGCAACAAAGCAAGTCCTTGGGGTCCCAGCTGCCTACCCCATGGACCTATACCCAGCAAGCCCTAATCACACACAAATACCTCCCCATGGACACCCCACTGCCTACCACAGGTGTACAGCCTATTATTCCTACCCCATGCAACTCCTCAGCATCACTACTAATGAACCCCATCCTTCCCTGAGCTACAGATGAAGCATCCTCCCCTGCCTCTAGGCAAGGAACCAGCCATAGCAGATGCCAGCCAGGGGTAGCCTGTCCTCCTGGTGGCACAGTGACAGGCCAGCAATGTCACCCCTCCAGCAGAAGACGCTACTTCTCATCCCCTTTTCACTTCCATCGGCAGAGGGCTGTGCAAGCAAGAAGAGTCCCCACTAGTTGCCTACATGTCCATGCAAACAGCAGCATGTCCCAAATAGCAGCTTTGAGACACCCAGCTGTGCTGGGGCACAAAGGGAATTGCAGAAGAGAGAGGACATGCCAAGCATCTGCAGCAAGGCCAAGGCTCTTGATCTCAACACTAGACCAGTATAAACTTCAGCTAGGGCAGAAGCTGAGTCCTGCTTCCCATCCCAGCAGGCAAGACATGCGTAGAAAGAGTGAATGTATGGCTGGGCATAGAGAGATGGAAAAACTCTCTGAAACATGGTCCAACGATGCCACAGACAGACAGAACTGATTCAAGACCAGAGATGTCAAATGTTTGAGACTATGGTCACACATCAAAAGATAGTGGGAAGGGAAGGTTTCCTCTTTAAACTACCAGCTGAAAATTCATTGTGATTATGGCAGCTTCTAGCCTTCAGGGGTTTTCAGGGCAATCTGAATACACTACCCCTAAATTAAAGAAACTAAAAGCATGCCATACACCCAGGATGTGGGTAATGCCATGTAACACTGCTTGATGAAGGATTTCTTCCCCAACATAAAGTGAGTTCCATTCAAAATAAAAACTTTTCCTCAAGTGATGCAGATGCCGCTTCTGCCTTTCACGCCTCAGGCACATATACCTCATTTTAAATAAATAAATAAATAAATATGTATTTTTTTAAAGGCACAAATAAATAAAAGTTTTTACAGTTGAGTAATAAAATGCACTCGTTCCCATTTACCCAAAAACCTCTGCTGAAGCAAGGATATCCTTTGTGACCAGTAATTCAATCTTTAGTATTATTACGTAGCATTCAGTGAAGCACTCAGCAGGAATCAGAAAAGTCTTCTTAACAATTCCTTCCATAAATTTTGTTTCATGACAGATTGCACGCCCCCAGATTTACCTCTCTTCAATTGACATATGCGTGTTTACAGTCTCCCATATAAATAATACACTTTACTTAGCTGTTTTATACAGGATAAATCAGACTTATGTGACTGAAAATGGCAGAAGGTAGCTATCTGCTCTTAAAATAATTACAAAAAGTCATATCCTTAATGGGCTTGATTCTTTCCAGCTAATTCATAAGCAGAGTAAGACTTGTATCTCCAGAAACACTGATGTCCTATTCTCAGAACACTATTTACTGTTAAAAGGGATTTCAAACCTAATACTGTCTCTTTCCATCAAAATGCTTTCAAACATCACTTCGTTGTGATAAAAAGAAAATAATACCAGGTTAGGACTGTCACACTTTTGTGACCATTCTGCAACAAAAAATTACCCACGCTGAAAAATCTGTTTCAGTAAATGTGAATACTTTAGACATTTATATTCGTCTCCTCCTAAGCACAACAACAACAACAAAAGAAACAAACAAACAAACAAACAGCTTTGTAAGTTCTGTTTAAGTGAATATTCACTCTGTTTCATGGACGAGCAGCAGGACTGCCCAGGAGCAGAAGGTAATACAGCAGCCCAGTGCAGGATTCCACCAGTTCACAGCCCTGACCTGCTCCATGCTGTGCAATCCATGCCTGCAAGCAGAGGTTCGCATTTAGAGGCAGAATTTAGCCCACAACATAAACTGCAAAGGTAGAAACGTTTACAACAATCCCTCATCAGGCATATGTTACAAAAGCAGAGAAGAATTTTCAGCTCTGAACTAGTCAAGATTTCTGCTTGCATATTTTTGCCAGTAAAACCTGAAGTCAAACTGGCACTGCAGCCATTATGCACATTAAAAACCACTGCACAAGTATGTGGGATTTACAGTAGCAACCAGGAAGCTACTAACAGGTAAAATAAAAAATTGCATTTAAATATTTGCACTTTTTTCTTTAAATTAATTGTCTTTAGTTGATAATCTTTGAAAATGTTAATCAACATTACCATGTCATTATATTGAGTATACATACATAATTACTTAAGCAATTGAGTTCAACACTCCATTTGTGTTATGATTTAATGGGATGGGCACTAGAATTCAACCGAAAAGTAAACAAAATAAATATCTGACTCATTAAAACAAAACTATGGATTAGAAGGGAATCCAGCAAGTGGCTTTAATGTTTTAGATGTAAAAAACAACTTAACAAAAACAGGAAAGCAATACATACAGTTGTACATATGTACAGTATGTTACTGAACTTGTATCTTTTTGTTATCATTTCATTCTCAGTGTTAAAGAGGAAAAAAAAAACCAAACACCTTCTTTCTTCAGTTCTCCTCATCGGTTTCTGAAGTTTGTACAAGCCACTGAGGTGAACAACCTGTATGATTGTACAAGCAAAAGCTATTGTTGTAAATAATGAATAAAGATACTCCAAAGTAGTCAACTTTTATAAGGCTTTTCATTTAGAATATTTTTTTCCCTTGGTACAATTAAACATGTCAAATTTTAGATCCCACTATGTATTACATTATCTAATCCTTAACATATTGTGCAAAGAAAATGAAGCAAAACATTGATTAGTGGCTTCTTATGACACTGGGATGGTTTGTAACATTCCTTTTTTCCTGGACTGCAACTCAAAAGTCATGTATAGACTTAGCAACCTCACCACAGGAAACTCCAGTTCATTATCTGCTTGTATCAGGCACAAAATCAGCTTTATTATAGTACATAAGGAGAACAACCTCAGTGTTCTGACTGCTTGCAAAAGACTTTCTTCATGAAAACTACGTAGCCTTATACAAATTATTTATTTGGCCTGACAAGACCTCTAAGTTGTTAAGTAAATCTAACTTTCAAAGCTGACTGTGATGCTCATGTGTTTTTAGTAGTGCGACCCCAGTCTCTTGGAAAAACAGTACTGAAGATGATAGCTGTAGCATTTAAACCAGCTGCTACTGTTCTTGCCCAAAATCCAAGACTCCGTACATTTACACCAGCAGAGCCAGATACGATATTCCAAATCTCTTTGTTAACTTCAAAAGAACAAGCTGGGAAACCACTTACAGTATATTTAAAAAACAAGATGAAGTGATGCCTGCAAGAAAACGGCCCTGGTCAGCGTGAGCATAACAATATTATAAGAAAGTGCATGTATTTCAGAGCAACTGTTTTTATGTACTGTGCGCATGCAGTTCCAGATTCCAAGCCTGGTTCAGGAAATAAAGGTGATTCACATATAATCCATGTACCTTCCATATATCCTCAACTGTATTGATTCCACTGACTGCACTGGGACCACTCACTTCCACTGACCTTAATGCTCTGAGAAAGATTTACTGAAAAAGAGCTAACCATTCCTCCAAACTAAAATTTATCTTTATAAACTTTTGTCTTTGTATCCCACCCCGAGCTTTTGAAGTACTTTACACCTGAAAACTGATCCATTTCCTGCAGGATGTTTTGCATTAAAAATTTGTTTCTAACTCTTGTCACTAACTGGTTAAACAGATAAGAAGTTGTACGCAGCTTAATCTAAATTTAAAAAAAGTGTAAGCTTTGTATATTATTCATGATACAGTTTTGCCTAAACCTCATGTAAATTATAACCCTGTTCCCACAATAACACATTATAGATTAACTGTAAAGCAGTATGTGTAACTTCCAGCTTTCCTGCAAATCCAGTCTGCCAGGAACAAGCACAGATAGTTCCAGTTAGTTACATGACAACATAACTGGCATCAATGCATTTTAAAGTACTCAAACTTCTGTCCCTTCATATTCATGTCCCTTCATGTTCAATGCATATTTTGCAGTTAAAAAACATCTAATCTGTCATATAGCCTAGTTATAATGGATGACAAAAACATTTTAAGTACTCTGAAACGTAGATGTAATGAAAGGTATGTGTATTTGCATATCCGCTCCTACATCTGTGGCATCAGCAGTAAGGAGAGCACTATTTACACTTGCTTTCACTTCTGATTATCCAATAAAGCTAAGGGGAAATCTGTTGCAAACAAGAAAACCACTTTCATAATTCAGGTGTATCGTATTAAACCTTATGCATAATATCTCTGAGTAATTAATGAATAATGGAGTAAGCATGCAACTGGTTTTCCTTCACATTTTTGGTCAAGAATTGGGAACAGTCACAGTCTGTTGGCATTTTTTGCCACACAATCTTTAATCACATTAAACAATTCTTTAAAATCCAACTGTAAAATGTTTGTTAAAAAGTATTTAAGTTCTTCAATCTATTAATTTTCTAACAGACATTCTCTATATTGCAGTCTTTCAGCACTAACATTCAGGCTGGTTGCCTCAAGCCAAAAGCCTGTTATCTAGTCTAATTTAAACTATTCCAGTTTAGTAAACTAATCTAGTCTAATTTAACCTAATCTATTCAAATGCCTGATACAAACCAACAGAAACGTTTACATTATTTTTTTCTAAATGGATTTTCACTTTCCCTAGTGCCTCAACTTTCTTCTCCAAAGATGCACACCACACTGGAAGACAATACTTTCATCCTACTGCAATATTCCCTAACACCTTGTTAAAACCTCTGAGTTTTTCACATTAAAACTTTCATGTTACAGATGCCAGCCATTTTTTATTGTTAAAGAGTGTCATTTTTTTTAAGCATTAAGAATTGCATATCATATTGAAAATCACAGCACTCCAGGTCAGAGTGCACATAATTTGTTGGATATAAGTACAGCAATTTTGTTGAGACTCGCTTTTCAAGTCTGTAGATAACATTATGGACAACCCCAAAACAGGGCAAGTCTAAATATAAATTTTATCACTCAGAAGACTGTGACCCTGCCAGTGAACAACTGGGCGCTAGCATGTCATTCAGGATTCTCCATGCCAAATTCAGAACAAAGAAGTATTAAAATATCATTTATTAATTGAAAATGAGGTTCTACTGCTAAGTGGCTGGAGATTTATTACCTTCTTGGAAGCACACCTAATACATAGTACAAGCAGTTCCACAGCCCATGCATCCTTGCCCTGTCAAAGGCTTTTAAAAAGCTCTTACTTGCTCAATTAGTTTTGAAGTATGACAAGGCTGATGTCCTCCTAACACACACCTACTTTGTTTCCTAAAATCATAGTCTTATTACAAATAATCATTATTCCTCCTAACCCCTAAGCAGACGAGGGTATAATAAAACATGGCATTATTTCATTACCATCATTTTGTGACTGGATTGCCCCAATATCGTACCCTCTGGCCTGCCAAACGCCATGTTGTTCCACTGGTATCTTTCCAAGTAATGATGTGAAGATCTTCTCCCTGGTCTACCGCTTCAGTGAATACTTTTGTGCACCCCTCCAGTGATCTGGTCATTTCCACCAGCTGCTCTTCACCCATTTCCAGTTGGAATACACCCCTGCCTCTCAGGACCCTCTCACTTTATACCTCCTTGCCCCCTTCTGCTGAGAGAGAGAGGATAGCAATCCCCTTCTCAGCTCTCACAGTCCACTTATTAAACTTCCAAAACAAGCAACTCCACATCGCCTTCCAGATCAGACCTTCTGTCAGGAAGATGGGACCACAAAATACACTCCATTACAACCTTCTAAATCCAGTTTTCTTGGCAAAGATGGCAATGTGCAGAGACCACTACATCATGTTACCCGTGTTGTTTCTCTGTGGCCCGTTCCACCTAGGCAATGGTCTTATTTTAAGGATATGGGCACAGAATATAACTCAGATGCATCTGAAGATTTAATAGATTACCACCTACCCTGGTGATCACTGTCCAAATGCAATACAGTAAAACATATTGGCAAAAAGGCTTCAGGCTATTATGTGTAGACTACTGGTTGCCCCGAACCAAGAGCACATGCAGATACAAGTATGACTTATCATCTAAATGGCAGCAAGCTATTTTATTTGTATAACATAGTATTCCACTGGGTGTCCGTGTTCTCAAACGACTAGTATTTTATTTTGTGTTTGCATAATAAAATGGGGCCCTTATCCATGCCTTAGGCTCTGAGCCACTCTTGTGATAACACAGTAAAACACTATCACCACCCATGGAAATGCACTCCACACATTTCATTCTCCATGTCAAGCTGCCACTTGCATGTTGGGTCTAAGCTCTTTGCATTCATTAGATACACCGAGACAAGTGAAGCATCTAAGTTTTGGTTGTTTGGTGTGGGTTTTTTTTAAATTACAGAAATGAAATAGCAGACATTTTTAATGAAAGTTGCCAAACTTGTAAGACACACATTTTAAAATGGCAAATCCTGCAAAAATAAAATGCTAATATGATAGACAAACCCAAAATACTAGCATGGAGGAAAATTATCATCAGTTCTTTTTGCAAGAAAGCAGAAAAGGGTACACTGAAAATTTGTGACCATGCTAGCACTAAGAAAAAATGGGCTCTGAAAGAAACATGACTCTGCCATTGCAAAATTGTAAGCCTCTGAAGAGCATATGGTGTCATTTTTGGAAATTCTGAAAGTTTCCTGTGCTGTGCTCCAAATTTGTACTCCGGAATGGTTATCTTGTAAATAATACAGAAAAACATAATGCTTCAGATGACCTGGAGAACCTGAGGTCTGGCAGTAACACCACTGTGCACAGGGTCATAGCTCTGCTTGTGAGAATCACAAGACCTGGGAAAGCTTAATGCTTCACATCCCTCTGAGACACAATATCTATCCCACCCAGACAGATAGTGATAATATATAGGCAGCCTGGATGGCTACCTTTGAGCACTCTGGAGGGACACAGTGACCCTGCAAACCTGGGAAGAGTGTTACAGCTATGCTGTGATCAATGCAAGCTCTGTCTCCTCTCCCTGAAAAGCGGGAGAAGCTCAGGAGGCAGACAATAAATATGAATTATAATTTGCTTTTCCACACTATACATAGCAAAGCACATCCTCATTCATGAGCTCTGCAGCAGCCAAGTTCCAGTTTAGTGCAAGACACTCCATCACACACAGTCACCTGAGGAACTAAATGCTTCTTATGAATCTCTTGGAAGATGTTCCCACATGTACAGAAGGGAGAGCATTAGTGTTTCCATCCCAGACTTGGAAAGCTTGTAGTCATTCTTGCAGAACTCATACAGTGCTCCAAATTAAACAGCTTCCATTACAGCCTCTCCCTCAACAACAGCTTTTCTCCTTAAAATCCAGATATACACCTCTGAGCATGCCCCATAGGAACACTGTCAATAGACATTTGGGGATGAATGGTCCCACCATGACCACAAAAGGTCATGGAAAGCATCTCTTATTTCTCTGAGGGACTGCAACATTTTATTAATTGCCTCACTGTCAGCAAACTGTTCCAGAATTCGCCTAATAAAATTTCACATGCCAGCTGAGGAGACAGAACGTGACCAGTACACAAAAATCAGAGTTTTAAACATTTTTCAGTCACTTAACAGAAAGCATGTTACATGCCAAATTTGTAGTCATAGTTCATATCCTTGTATACAATCTTCATCATTTGTGGTCTACCTAGATAAAGAACAAAATTAGCCTACCACCTCCATTATGGTTGAGCTATTAACAGGGTGAAGGATGTCATCAATATTACAGCAGATCTGGCACCAGTTTAAGCAAATCTGCATAGATGAAGAAGCAATCATTAAGGCTTCATAGACTCGCTTTCCTCCAGTGTCAAAAATCCTCCCCACATGCCCTCCAGTGCTGGAGTTTGGGTTTGATCTCTGATTTAGCTGAAAGATGTGTAAAAGCAAGAACAACATTATCCATTGACTAAATGCCTGAGACAGCCCTGTGTGTTGTTTATTCCAGTGAGTGCATAACATATCTTGCGGTCATGAAATGTGTCAGAATGCTGTTTACGTTGAACAAAAATACACAATTATCCTGTTCATAAAGCAGAAACCTCTCTCTCAGCCAGAAAACTCAACTAATGATATTTCTGCAAAGAAATACTGCTACAGGAATCCCAGTGCACCTTTGGGAGGACAGTACTTTCCCTTTTATTTCCCTCTTTTTCTAAGCACACATTTAGCTGTTCTATTTCAGGAATGTATGGGAAAGGCTACACGGTTCAAAATGAGAAAAACAAGATTCTGTAGAAGCAGATCCTATTTTAATTACAAAACAATATCAAATCTGTATGGACACAATAGGAAAACAGAATTGATTAAACTGGCTTCCCCCTGGATTCATAACCTTTCTTCATCATTCAGCTTGCAGGATAAAACACTGAGAAACCTCCTCCAGCAAACAATTTGGTTTCTGCGTAAGCAGTGAATCCTCTGGAGACAGAGGAGGCAGACAGAGGTTAGAAAACGCAATTCCTTTTGTATCTCACAGAGAAGCACCAAACGTTATGTAGGGCACAAACCAGATCTGCGGGTCCACCATGTATATAGCTCTTCTGGTCTTTTCTAGGCACTGTCAAGTCAGCAAATTAGGAATTTCAAAAAGGATTTACCTGGCACCATGCCTACCTGCTTGTTCTTTAAAAAAACAAACAAACAAACAAACAACAACAACAAAACAAACAAACAAACAAAAAACACACAGAGATAAAACTCACTTTGATGCTTTGATGCAGTGAATAGAAAAAAGAAGTTCTCTCCTCAACAGATTACCTGTGTGGCCAAGACTGAAAGCAAAGAGATTTGTTTCATAAAGAAAAAGGGTAATACAAATAATACTAGTAATACTGGGACAGGCAGCAAGTAAGAGAACTACAGAGGTCAGTTTGGGGCAGGAGAGGAGCGAGGACGTCACAGGTGTTAACTGGACATCAAGAATAACATATTACCTCTTGGGCCATACCTGCTGATAGCTGGAAAAGTTCTCACGTTTCTTGAAGCAACACTGAAGCACAGCTTGGCTAAGCAGAAGGAGGGCAACAAAATTGCTATTAGAAATCAGTGAGCTTAAAATGACCAAAAGCTCCACTTGTGGATGATGGGGAGAAGAAAGAAGGGGAAAGCACCTAAATCCACATCTCCATCTTCCTTTTTATTTCCTAATCAATAAAAGATACAGCTAGCTAGAGCTCTTAAAAGCAAGTTAATGGAAATGCATCAAACGCAACAGAAGTTCTTCCATCCTCAGAATACTGGCTATATATAGAAAAACCTGAAAAGAAAATACAATTCTCTTGAGGTTTTTGGATTACAATGATAGCTCTCATAACAAAGCAACAACAGCATAAATATTCACAGAGTAAAAAAGAACTGTAAAAAGACAGGTGTTGGAGCTAGGAATACAAAAACACTCTGTTTGTATCTGTTTTTTCAGAACACGAGATATCCACTGAACAATTTATCACCTCATGACAGAAAACTATGTATCATTTCCTATAAACAAGATACAACATCTAAATAAATACCGGCATAACAAAAAAATTTAGAAAATTTGAATAATCATACAGAAGAATATATCAGCAGTGCTAAGAGTTTTGACAGGAAACTCACCCAGGGAGGAAGGGAAGTTTAGTTTTAAAAAATTATTTCAAATATGAAACCACCTGCAGGATACAGATCCATTATTCCTGAACCACCCTAGTATCATTCAGGACTTCACATAATAGTGCAAATATTAAGAATGGGCAAAAATCTGTACTATAGAGACTGAACGTGCTGGATCTCCATTTAAAAATAAATTCCATTAACACTTCGGGAAAGACCAAAAAACATGTAATACGAGTTGAGAGTGGTCAGCCTAGCAGACCACAAAAATAAAGATTTTTCTGATTTTAACATTGATGAAATTAAATTGGTAAGAATAAATTAGCAAAGGTGAAGAAACTGAAGTTTCTAAGGTATGACCTGGTCATTATAAAACCTCATTATTATAAATTGCAGTTAGCAAAACAAAGATATACAAACAATTAGCATATCGTAAAAGCCTTATAACTATACAGGCCATTACAAGTAAGTTACAGGGTGTACACAAACTTGTAGATATACATACTGCCTTGTGCAGAGAGTATGTTACCAAGACCAACAGAATTCTAACAAGTAAGTCAAGATAATTCACTGAGCCAGTAAACTACAAAAGTTACAAAAAAAAAAAGAGAGAGAGAGAAAAGTGCTTCTGGTAATCACTGTGCAAAGACTAACTCCAGATCGCCATCAAAATCATGATTCAAAAAAGCACCTAGGTGGCAAAAAAAAATCAGTGACAAAAAGGTAAGCAATACAATCACAGAATCTTTTTGGTTAGAAAAGGCATTTAAGATCGAGTCCAACCGTTAACCTAACACTGCCAAGTTCACCTCTAAACCATGTCCCTAAGAACCTGATTCATATGAATGTATAACAATTCTTTGAACATTCTCTGTGAAATAATTACAGGAATCAGCAAACCAGGGAATTATATTTATCAACAGATGTAGATGTCTGTTGTGTATCCAAGACAGTGTATTGCCCCACTTCCAACAACAAAAAAAGTAGAATTCGTAACTTTGAAGTGCCATGAATACATGCACTATGAAAAGGACTGAAAACTGGAGGACTGAAGAAAAGGGTAATGAAAAAGAGATGCAACTGGTGCGCTAGATGATGGCCTCAGAAGGGTACTGCCGGAGGCTGGGTTTAGGCATGGTATTGATATCTCCATCCACGACGAAGTAGGCAGTTACCTAAGACCTGCTGAAAAGCAGGAGTAGAAATCAAACCCAATGGGTCTGCAAGGCAGAATTATAACTCAGATTTCCCCTCCTGCCCCAATCCAACCCAAGCCTTTGTGGTTCTTGCCACATTCACAAGCTGTGTGATCCTCTAACAGTGCAGGGAGATGGCAAGTCATTTACACAAACCTAATCACAACAGAGATCATCTCTTGACACCTTAAAGCAAAGCTGAAGTAAAAAAAATTTTAAGAGGGAAACATTACAGTAGTAAAAATTACCTCACCGGTTGGGATCATAGGTTTGTGCACTATGTGCTTTTTCACTGGAGTTTCTAAGTAGCAGAATAAGACAAAAAAACAGGTGCAAACACAGGAAGGGTATAGTCAATACTGCCATCTTCTCTCCAATACACCACGTAACCACTGAAATCCCTACACAACTGGAGTCTTGCTCTCTTCCCCACACATACCAGCATCCCGCTCCTGGAATTTCTTCTTCTATGGCAGTATTTTTCCCTCCTTTACTCAAGTTAAAACTCAGGCCAACTACACAAATTACTTTGTGTGTTGTCATCATAACATAAATTAAGCATTCCCTTATTGTGTTTTCCCTGAAATTACACCATAAACTCTTCTGGGCAAGATACAAACCAGCCTCTGATTCTCAAGATGCTACAGGACAAAAATCGCTACGTATTTGGTGTATGTAATCCATGCACAAAAAATAACCAGAATTGTCCTGAACACATTGTCCTGAAACTGTGTAGACTACTGTTCATGTTTCACTTAGATGTGCCACTCTTTTTGCCTTAATGCCCACAAGGCAGCACCACTGTTTAGTTTGGGGACTGACAATTCCTGCTCAAGCATTCTCCATTCTGGTGGCTGGAAAGTACCAGCTGCCAGAGCATATGAGAAAACTAATCCGGAAATCCTGGCAACGCGAGTGGATTCTCCAGTCAAAACAGAAAAGCCTCCCTGGATCTGCACCTAGCAACTGGCAGGGGCACCGCGGGCTGCTGGAGTGATTTCATGCACAGGGCTGAGTCTGCACAATGAATCACTCACAGCACCGTCTGTAAAACCTTCTGCTCTTTCCTTCCTTTTCCCAGGACGGAGTTAAGGAAAATTCACACAGTGGGTTTGGTGCACTCCGCCTGTTGGCACACTGAAGGTCTTGAGATAAATCCTTGAAGTCACCTAAGTTCAGGCTCTGAAGCCACCTAAGTTCAGTCACTGCACAGTTTGAGTTCAACTTGCACCCCAGGTAACTGTCTCATCTAACACAAGACTAACCATCACACTCCAACTGCAAAGTATTTATCTTTGTTACCCAGTTTTAAAGTAAGAGTGAAAGTGGAGGATCAGCTGTATTTTACTTGGAAAAGCCTAAAGAAATAGGAATAAAAATACATCCTATAGCATCTCTGTGGCATGCGCAGCACTCCACAGAGCATCTCATCTGCATTTTTGCAGTTACTGTTCAAAGAAATAACCATGTCTCATTTCTCAACTTCACTACAAGACTTGGAGTTTGTATCTGTAAAACATAAAAACAAAAAAACAGCAGCAACTGATGTCCTTACCTCCTGATCCTAGAGATTACTTTAGTATCAACTAGACTATCGCTAAGAGCATTCAGAAATGACAACAACAAAAACAAAATCAATAATCTGTCATCCCAGAAGAGATTACAGGTTCCAATCCAAGATTACAGCCACAGATACTAAACACAGCAATTTTGTAAACACCTACTAAAACTACTGCTATTCCTAGTTTAACTACCACTGTTTAAGATGCTCCACACAATACTTCAGGTTTTCCACTTAGAAGAGCAGTGTTATGAACACAGTTACCAACTATAAAATATTCACAAAATCCTATTTTCTTTTCCTTTCTGAAAACAGAGATTGCATCTATACTAGAAGTACTAAAACTCTCCGAGCATTTTGGGGGGTTGAAATCTACAACCCATGCTAGCAAACTGTTAGGGCATTGCCTGGCAAAAATCCAGTCTGTGCCAATTAGCATTCTTGCTGACTAGTTCCCAGGCATCGCCTGGCAGAGAGGAGGGTCAAGGAACTATTCCCAAAAGGCATTTCTCACGCAGACAGTCCTGTTTCGGAGACGAAAACATTTGACTAGCCTCTGCGCCTGGAAACAATATAAATGCACCATTAAAGTCTGAACTTTATGCATCAACTTCCAAAGGACTTTACTGTTAACTTGAAATTGTTTGTGACTGCTTTTTGGTCTCTTTATATTTAAAAAATCATTAAGTCTTTATTACTAATAATACTCTAATTACTCTAATTACTCTAATATTACTGTTGTAAATTCTCCTGATTCTGTTTGGGTGTGAGGGAATGAGGGGATTGTTTGTTTGTTTTCAATTTGCAATCCCATTTCTTTTTTGCTTCCATTGCAGTTACATGGAAAACCAAAGAAGTGGGCATACAGCTCGACTGTATGAAAGAGGTTTTACACTGTTTAGTCAGAAATATCCAAAGTTCTCTTTGGAACATGTGCCCTTTTATAGTAAGTTTACATATTACAACATCAGGACAAAAAATGCCCAGGTGCAAATCTTGATTTTTGTTTCGCTTTGTTTTGTTTTTAAAGCATAATGCTCTTCCAAAGAGAGTTGCTATGGAAAAAATATCATTGTGAGATAACATGTCTGCAAGGAGCAAAGCATGTCTTCAATCCAGATTGTTTACTTGTTCCAGAGGTTTAAGTAAACAAGGGGAAAATAGCAAGTGTTTTTAATGAAGATGTTGACTCATTTAATATTTTTCCAAAGGACACCTTTAAAGAGCAATCATTTTGCAGCCACTTAATACTTGTTACTCTAACAATCTTGATTGGTCAGATTTCCAGTTATTGCAGGAGTTATTTCTGTTTGTGAACCTAACTGTTGAGAAAGAACTCATGTTATATAGCCCGTACCTTCTCAATTCTGGCTCTGAGCAACCTTGAGAAATTTTATACATACACTTAACCTTATACACATTGTTATGATCCATTTTATCTCAAGTTTCCAGCATTACTTTCAGTCAGAGGAAACTTTTCCTCTAAATGTAACAGTACTAGAGCATCAACATCCATTCTTTATCCCTGGGCCCTCCTTAATCCAGTTTCTCATGAACAGCAACCATGAACAGGATGATTACTACTCACACTTGGCCTACTACTGCCATAATTGACCATGACCTAGAGAACAGCATCTATCTTGAGAGAACACTGAAATGGCAAGAGCTGATTATCAACACACTTGTGTCAAAAACAATGTGTTAAACCCCCAAAAAACAGGAAAACAGGAACGCTTGTATACGGTGAGTGTGCCTGTAGCTGGAAAGGATAAAATAAACTGACAGTGGAGCAGTGAAGGAAGAAAGTGTGTTTGGGGCCTTTTTTTTGTTTAGTTTTATGCCAGAAAGAAAAAGATTTAGTATTAATTTAACTATAGCTGAACTATTACAATTGTGTTCTCACTATCAGACAAGGAATTAAAATAGAGTGAGAACAAGGTAATCTGATAGGAACATAAAAATGATTTGTAAGGTCTAGAAAGGGTCTCCAATAAAGCAAGGCTAGGGAGAAAAATGAAGCTGTATTTAAGTAAACAAAGAAGGAAGGAACAGACAAGCAGCCCCAGCTGAAGGAAGAACTACGAGGAGATATCTTCCATATGCAGCAGGGAAAGACACAGCAGAAGTCATCTGGTGACAGTTTTACTTTAATTGGAAAAGGAAAGATGATCTGGACATTATGAACCTGCCAACAGGTTGATATTATCCATACCAGGGAGTAGAGGGGGACTGCAAAAAGAGAGAATAAGGACATGAAGAGATCCATTTTCAGTATGTTTGATTTAATGAGTCAAAATACCCAGGACAGACACCTGTGCTACAGTAAACAAGCATTTTATCACAGAAAGAATTACTCTCCAGTCCTCCCAACCCACCTGGTTTGTTTGTGGGTTTTTTTGAGGAAGCAGAGAAAAAACAGCTGCCATTTCTCCCATTCTTTAGTCTAAGTGCTTAAACCTTGAGTTTTTTATATAGTCTGTCCCAGTGCACCAGCAACAACCATACAGGCAAAATCCAGACCCTCTATTTCACCTTCCTATAGAAAAGGCACTAACCGCTTCTCTTGTGAAGGGTCATTTCAGGAGAATTGATATACGTTATTACATCATTCCTATTCTATATAGAAAATTCAATCTAGCCAAATACAACCAAAAAGTGAAAATATAGTACTTCCTCACCAATTACGTATTTTGGCTCTACTCTTAGGCCAGTTAATTCACAGAATCACAGACTGTTAGGGATCGGAAGGGACCTCGAAAGATCATCTAGTCCAATCCCCCTGCCAGAGCAGGAACACCCAGATGAGGTTACACAGGAAGGCATCCAGGCAGGTTTTGAATGTCTCCAGAGAAGGAGACTCCACAACCTCCCTGGGCAGCCTATTCCAGTGCTCTGTCACTCTCACTGTGAAGAAGTTTCTTCTCATATTCTCATATTCTGCCAAATTATTGCTTATCAGCTGCCTCATATTATTAGATCTGTATCAGTGCACTGAAGATGCCTAGACAGGTGAGAACATCTCAAGCTGTGAGAAGCCCAAGCCTCATGAGATGCCAAAAGTCCCTTCCAGAAGGTCCTGCAAGCAGAAAACATCGTACATCTAACAGGAGCACTTTGCCTCTAACGGGATCAAACCAATGATTTGCAGTTTGGATATCTAAGCTGTGCTGCACTGTATTACTGAATTTCCAATTGCCTTTTATTAATACTAATCTCCATCCCTGCTGTTTAGCTAGTGTCCAAATATGCATGACAATAAAGAATGTAAAATAATTTATTTAAAGCTGTAAGAAAAATGAAAGTTGGGTAATAATGAAAAGATCATGCTTACATTTTAAATCGGTAACTATCATCTACAACATTTGTATTTACTGAAATAGATGCTCATCCCTGGATCAGGCAAGTCCTTAAGCACACATCTAAATTCCCCTGCCTTTGTTTACCAGCAGTCAAAACATGGATTACAATGCCAATTGCAATACACAGGAAATACACAGTTACAACGAAAGGCAAGGGCATCCTCTTTAGGATAGAGAATTTTCAGATTTTGTTCATTAATCAGACAAAATGGAGTATGGAAAAAACCTAATTCAACATCGTTAATTATCTTTATCCAATACAAAAGTAGTTCAGCTGCAGTTCCATATATATTGGATAAAATCCTGCATAAGCCAGCTTTGTAAGTATTTTCATTTAAGAATAACAAGAGAGAACAATAGAGTTTGTGAATTGGTAGCAACACGTAAGTATTACACATAGATACGTGCCTTTCCTCAACCAGAGATATAGAAACCAACGTAAAACAAATACTGAGCTTCACAAACACTAATCAAAATCCATCAACACAATTCGTTTCTTAATTTATAAATGAGAACTCCCAACACCCTAGTAACTTTCTAGTAACACTTTCTACTCCTTGTTTCCTTTCCAGCCCTAGAAGGAGCTACGAGCACAACCCTTAGTGCCATTAAAAAGAACAGGTTACTGCAAATTTAACCAAACACACGAAACTACAAAAGAAGTAGCTGTAACCCATAGGCTTAGCTTAATGAGAGAGGCTTCTCATCTGCAGGTCTCGCCAAGAGTACCTCTTGTAACTGTACAATTAGAGGCTCGAGCATGAAGTTAGGACTACAAACCCGAGTACGTGGTTTTTAAAATGTATCAAGAGAACAAGGCACAGAATCCATCCTAACTTGCATCTCCTTCCTTATCTCATCTTACTGTTTTAAACTGTTACAGCATCATCCCAGCAGCTCAAGGCGCCTCCTGGTTACGGTTCTGACATTGCTTACAGGATAAATATAAATTCACTAAATCTTCTGCCTGCTGTCTACATAATCCCTTAACCTTTCCCTTTCCGCAGCAATGGTTCTGTTCCACCTTCTCATCTCTGGTCTCTCTGCTCTTTTCATTTCTCATGCTGCATTCCCTTTCTCACTTATTTTTCCAAATTGTCAACATTCAGCGTATCTTCACAGTGAGATTCATAGACACTGCTCTTTTAACTCAGAGCCTGCTTCAGCATGTTGTCTTGTTTTTTACACTTTATTGAGGGATGGGAATTTTAAAGAGAGTTCTTTGGTTAACAGATTTCTATTCAATTTAGCATCTGCCTGCAAAATACAGACCAAGGAGAAAACATTAAGCAAGAAGGCAAGTTTCTAATCACCAATGTGCTATAAAAAAGGACAGTGTCTGTCAAATATAAAGGGAAAAAAAAAAAAAAGAAAAAAAAAAGAAAAAAAATTTACCAAACTACAGGCAACAGTTTTCAAACTGCACAGAAACTGCTCCTGAATTAAGATTTTAAAGACACAGGGCCATTTGACACTATTGGATTATCAGCAGCAGAAAAAAACAAGCCTTCTCAGGTTTTGTCACCCCCATTTTTAGTTATGAAAAAGAAGGTAAAAGGTTTAAGAACAGACCAGGAGTAAACTAAAGCTTTGGCCTGGTTGTTTTCTTCCTGATTTCTAAACCAGTATTTAAAATCTATGTCTTCTCCTTGCTCAAAAGTTGGACACACCCAGAAATTCAAGTTTGTTCTTTTAAACAACAACCGAATTATCACTTAGATACATGGAAAAAAAATCAGTAGCAGAGCCAGGTGATATTTATACAGTTTGTTTGGGAAAGCTCATACAAAGCAAAACCTATGTCATTATAAAGGCCCCATTACTACAGAATTTTACATATGGGTAAGAAGATCCAATCATACAGTATTTCCACAAATAAACACACGGACAGCAAAGTTCACTACCACTGTCAAGAATATGCTCCAGGTGAGAGAAAAGCCTCATTCATGCCAACCTTATCTCCAGTTTTGCACAGCTAGACCTGAACAGCTCAAAAATCAAAACTTTTATTAATTTTAAAATTAAGTAGTACATTAAATGTGGCATTTTTCTAGAGTGGGCTTACAATTTTATATTAACTTCATACAAAGAAATATATTTAGAGTTATAATGGTTACTAATACACACTTACTTGTGTTTTTAAAAAATTAAAGGAACAGCAGCCTGCTTGAGAGTCATTCCAGTTAAACAAGGTGCACTGAAGCCCACGCCTTACGTAAAGCATGCCAGTGGCACCGCTAGACCCAAGGTGTCCTTAAATATTTAATAACAAACAGTCTACCATAACATGACTTTAATAAGTAACTTCACTCACAACTGAAATAAGCAACAAGTAATCTTAGAAAATAAGCCAGGAAAAAAAATATCCTTACTGTTTAAGATGTTTAGGCTATTGTTACTAAAAGGTTAATTAGATGTGTGAAGTTTTTGCATGAAGCCTGGAAAAATGGGAGTAAAGTGCTTGTTACGTCAGTGACTCAGAAAATAAGTATCTCATTATTACCTCCAGAAAGGAGGTCTTCCTGCTGCTCCAGACACATTTCCAGTAGTTTTGAAGACCTACTTCCCCCATTGCACTCTTTCAAGCCTTGGTTCTGTGCTTCATCAGGCAGGCTGCACAAGCAGGTCACCTCTCTCCCTTGCAGATGGGAACAGACAGTGGCCTCTGGTCCTTCAGGCTCTTTTTCATAACCTCTCCATTTTAGCACTGCCACTACTTCACCTTACTGTCTGTTGTCAGACTGCCCGACATACAGATCCCAGAGAGGCTTCGCAAGCAAACAAAAAACATGGGGAAAAAAAATGTCATCACAAGAATTAGTTAGGCGTCCCTCAGGCCCCAGCCTTTTCCTGTGTCTGTCACCACTCCAGCTAATCTGCAGTCACGAAGTCTCTCAGACGAGGAGGACACACTGAATTCCAACCTTTGAGCTGCAAACCTACCCTTGAGCGACTTGGTGACCTACATGGCAGCTGCACAGCTCAATAACTAGTTGGCTAGAGTCTGCAAACGCATGATTCATCTCTGATTCTCCCCATACCACCCCATACGCTGTCACTAGACTGCTATAAAATGTAATTTCCAAAAGCAGGCTTTATTAGCCTGTTGGCTTGCTGAAACACTGCTCTGAAAAAAACTTTAATAGTAAAAATAAAAATTTATTTTAGTTTCCCACTTAAACACTATGGAATTCACACAGAGAGGAAAAAAAAAATATATATATATATATGCAGCACCTAAATACATCTGCTGCTGCTTACTTTTCCTAACACCACCTCCTAATGTTATAGCTGAGTAACACACAATTCTGGTTGCACACTTTGTAGGGCCAAAGACCTACAGTGCATCCGCAAAGATGTTAATTAGCAGACATCTCCACACTGAAGTGTTACTGGGGCCCTCTGATATTAGCCCACGTATGCAAGCCAAGTGCTGGAAAGTTATACTTCAAAAAGTAGGGTTTGCCAAAAGATTAGTGCGCTAAAATGCAGCAAACCATCAGCTACATACATCATCATGCAGACTAGCTGTGTATCTCCCCTCCTTTCCCCCTGAAAATGCACAGCCAGAATTTCAGTGGCCACCGTTCCTTACTGCATCCCTTATCCTTAAGAGACTCAGTTGGCATTTATCAGTATTGTAGAATTAGGCTTTCTTATCCTCTTAATGACCAAAACACAGCTGTCCAACATGTTCCAGCTGGCACAACCCTGGTATCTCTGCTGTTAACCCAGCATGTCTTAAGGGCTATTTTTTTCCACTGAATATGCATGGCTATGCACATATACAACTAATTCATAACTTTTTTTTTCATTCAAAAATAAAATTGTAACATTATGAGATCTCCTAGCACATTTTGTCCATATATGAAGTTCGAATACAGATCTGATCAAGAGGCTAAAGACAAAAAGTTGAGCGGTTTGGGATTTGTCGTTCTAGTGTCTTAACAACCACGCACATACAAGATAAATCAATTACACAGCTAAATTATATCTCCTCCATATATATAGTGATAGGTAAGGGGTAGCCATCTATACACAGGATTAAGCAGTTTGAAGTGTGTGGCACAAGACTGAAAGGCAAATCAGAATCATGAAATGTCATCATTAATTGCATGTATCTGCTGAAGTGACCAAGAGTGAAATAGTTTGTCATACTAGGAACTGCATTTACATGTTTAGAATTTCAGTTCCTAAAAATCCTAGGGAGAAAAAAAAATGGGCAGTTCCCACCTTTTAAATACTTTTGGTCAGTGTGCAGACTGAGGAAAACAAGTTCTAGAAGAGTTTATAATATAATTCAATTTTCACGATTACCCTTACAACTGTAGCACTTAAAATATTTTCAACTAAGGTGTAAAACACTTTCCCCCTGCATGCATTACATGTGGAATGAGCCACAACAATGCAATATGATTCAAATGGTTCTGAGCTCATTACCTCACCTTGCACAATGTAATACGTAATAAGTGGGTTTTTTCTACCCTGTGGGCATTGAAGGGCATACTCTTAGCACTGTAAATCTGTTGAGCGTGACAAATCTACAGAGCTGTAATGACACCATCTCAGATTCTGACTTTAAACTCATCATTGTTTAAAGAGACTGATTTTTAAAGATGTCAAATAAGTTACGCAAAGCTAGTATTAAGCTCTGAGAAAAGGCTCTGAAGGCCATTCTGCTTCTTACCCATTATAGCTATGGTCTCATAAACAGACTATTCATTAACAAGAGCACTATAATGGTACAGGTACAAGATGTTTCAGTAATTTCCAGTTACTTTCAGGCTACATGCTGAGTGTAACTGGTACACAGGTATAAATTGGGAGAGGAGCAGCTGGAGAGCAGCCCTGCAGAAAGACACCTGGGGGTGCTGGTTAGCAGCAGCTCAGCACCAGTCAGCAGTGTGTGCCCTGGCAGCCTGGAGGGCAAACTGCGTCCTGGGGGGCATCAAACACAGTGTAACCAGCTGGTCAAAAGAGGTAATTACCCTGATGTATTCAGCATTGGTGCAGCCTCACACTGAGAACTGTGTGCAGTTCTGGGCACCACACCTGAAGAAGATGTGAAGGTCCTTGAATGATTCCATAAGAGGGGAACAAAGCTGGTGGAAGGTCTGGAAGACATGAACTGTGAGGAGCAGCTGAAGACTCTGGGTTTGTCTAGTTTGGAGAACAGGATGCTGAAGGGCAACCTCATTGCTCTTCACAGCTTCCTGAGGGGGAGAAGTGGAGAGGGAGGTGCTGAGCTGTTCTCCCTGGGATCCAGTGATGGGATGTGTGGGAAGGGCTCAAAGCTGTGCCAGGGGAGGTTCAGACTTGACATGAAGAAGCATTTCTTTACCAAGAGGGTGGTCAACACTGGAACAGGCTTCCTAGAGACATGGTAAATGCCCCAAGCCTGTCAGTGCCTTAAAAAGAGGCATTTGGATAATGGCCTTCATAATATTCTTTAACATTTGGTCAGCTCTGAAGTCACTGGGCAGTTGGACTAGATGTTGTTGTAGGTCCCTTCCAACTGGAATGATTCGATTCTATTCTATTCTATTCTATTCTATTCTATTCTATTCTATTCTAGTATTGCATGGCTCCATTGGAACTAATGAAAAACAGAATTTCGTCCAAGCAAAAATGTAGCTGGCATCTCATGGCACTTGATTTTTTCAGCCATAGTTGGTCTTTGTACAAGACTACCAACTTGATTTAAAGCTGTGGATATTTCAAACTACCAGAGAGATGGAAAGACCAATTGTGAGTGGCAACTTCTTAAAATACCACGCACACCTTCCAATCTGGATGCCAAGCTCATCTGAGTGATTCTATGAATGCCATGGAAATTTCAAACAGACCAACTTGGTTTCTAACGCAGTTTAAGAATATGTAAGACTTCCATAACACATCAGAGTTTGGGTCTTGTTAGGACACGCAAAATACCCCTGCCGGCACACACTACAAACATTGCTGCTCCACGAGAAATTCACAGGCTCCTTACTCTTTGCCTCCTTATCCTTATTACTTGAAGGAATCAAGAGAGACTAAGTAACTAGGAAGAGGGACTACAGCAAAGTTGCTTTCTTTCCAGTTGCTGCACAACCACTACCACTGAATATCCTTCTGTAAGTTATCTTTTGCGGCAAATTAAGAGGAAGACGGAGCAGCACTTCATTTTGAACTCTGCCCGCTATCTCAGTAACAGCGTTTCCTGACACCACACGCCGCGGGCCTTGCTCCCAAGGCAGGGCTTTCCCGGTACCGGAGAACCGGTCCTCTCTTGAATACCACCTCCGCGACAAGAGCTGCCCAGCGGGCGCTCCGTTACCGCGCCGCGGGATGGGGAAGGCGCCGTCGGGGTCTCCCTCCCCGCCCGGGCCACCTCTCCCGGGGGCGCCGCAGCCCAGGGGGCTCCTCCTGCCCGCGGGGCTGCCGTGCCGGGGATGCCGAACCACGGCGGACCCCGCGGCTCCAGCAGTCGCCGGGCGGGCTCCGCGCCGTGCTGTGCAACGCCGTGGCGCAGCGCCGGGAGGCGGCGGAGAAGCCGCGGCTGCCCGCGCCGCAGGTGCGCGGAGCTCCGCGCAGGGGAACGGAGCGTGCGGGGAGCTCCCGCCGCGGCCCCGCCGAGCCGCCGCCCGGGCCCTGCGACCGGCTCCGTACCGGGGAGCCGCCGCCGGAGTCCCGGCCCGGCTCTGCGCCCCCGGGCCGGGGTACCGCTGCCCGCCGCGCTGCCCCGCCGAGCCGCCGCCCCTCTCCCCGCCGGCACCTGGATGTGGCAGGAGATCTCAGAGTCGTCCAGCAGCCGCACGGTGCATTTCATCTCCGGGCTCAGCGACCTGATGCTGGAGCTCCGGAACCGGATCATCCCGGCAGCCCGCCCGCCGCCGCCGCTGCTGCCGCCGCCCCGCAGGCAGCCGCAGGGGGCCAGCCTGCAGCGGCGCCCGGCCGACCGCGGCACGGCACGGAGCGGCACGGCGCGGCACGGCACGGCACGGCGGCGGCACCGCCCCTCAGCCCCGCGGCGCCCCGCCGCCGCTCGCCATCCGCCCGCCCGCCGCGGCTGGAGCCGCCGCTGCGTCAGGCTGCGCTCCGCTCGCCGGCCTCAGCATCCTCCTGCGCCCGCCCCCGGCCCGGCCCGCGGGGACACCTCTCCGCCCTCACCTGCTCCCCCCCGCTCGTCCGCCCCACGGGCCCCGGCTGCGCTCCCTGCGGGGCTCCGCGCCGCCGGGCTGGGGAAAAAAGGCAACCCCGAGAGGGAAACGTTCAGCGCCGGTGTTTGCCTTCCCCGCCACAGACGTGCTTTGCCTGGTTTTGAGTGCACCTGAGTGACTGGTGCTGGCTTGGGAGTGCCCGGTGCTCTGCACAGGGGGACATCCCCTCAGCTACCGGCGGGAGTGAAGTCCCCAGGCTGCCTGCCCACCCGCAGCCTGCGTCTCCGGGGTATCCCAACACAGCCCGAGGCAGGAGGAGGACCCTGTGAAATTTAGTTAAATATATAACAAAATGTACCAAGGAAGATGGGTGCGCTCTAAGGAAACAGAAAAAAACACAATGCAATTTCATGTAAGAGTGCAAGTTTTAGAAACTTGTTTCCTCAAGGAAAAAGAATGGTCCATTAGGGAGGAGCAGTCTCATCCCGTTTGTTGTGTAAGTGGGAAAGAAACTAGAGCATCCGATGGCTTCACTGTTACGTTCTCCACCACAAAATGCTGTATACCTTTGTGTAAAACCTTGCAGGAACCAAGTGCTGAAGTTGGCCAGCCTTGAAGCAGATCAGCACTGTGTTGAAAAATGAGAACTTCTTTTTTCAGTGTGAAATGAAAAATAGCCAGTGTGAAGTGGGATGTGACTGAAAGCCTTCAAAGAGAAAAAAGTACTGGCGGCCACACACGAGGTGTATTTCAGTCATTTCGCTTAGTTGTCTGTGATCACCTGTAAACTTCCATGTTTTGAAAATAGTTCTGTGTGAATGTAATGTTCTTTTGAAAATGCAATGGAAAAGATGAAGCACTGCTTCTCCTGTAAAGTCTTCCTTTGCTTTCTGCTGGGCTGCTAACAGTGGGAAACACAGACAACCACAAACAGATGGCAACGATGTAGTGCTCACTACCATCAACTAATAAATATGCAAAACCCTTTAATGTCAGACATAAAAGAAAAAATACAAAGACGCGCTTCTTGTAATGATAAATGTTTCCAATTGCACAGTGAATAGTGAAGCAAACCAGCCAGTACCTAAAACAGATTATTCACCTCAGTAGCCACAGTCAGCCCATAAAGTATGGAAGAAGGTCCTTATCAGCCGAGACACCAGCTGTGGACACCCACTCATGAATAATAAAATAACACTTTTTGTCCTACAGTCCCACAGCATGAAAGCTCAGTAGAGGCAGGATTTCAGCCCATGTGTGGATCAACTCTCAGGTGACACAGGTTTTCCTGCTTGCAGTAGAGAAGAAATCTTTCCTTTCCAACCTGGATGTGTTACCTTTCCCTTCAGTCCTTGCAGTACGCCTTTCTCCATCCCAAAGGGGAACTAGAAGAGGGAGCTGAGCCAATGATGAAGCTCTAGGAGCAAGTCAAAGTCTACCACTGTCGGAAGGCTTTTTGCTTTACTCTCTGGACCGCATGGAGAGGGATGAGCTTCCCAGGAGTTCTCAGAGCTATGGACACAGTGATGACTGCAGCATGAAATTTGCATCTCCAAACTGTTACACAGAAGTGTGAACTGGTGTGTACAAACAGGAGCACAGCTTCAGGAGCACAGAGCTTAGCAGAATTTTACTTGCCTGCTTTAAAGACGGGTCACTCGTGTCTTTTTGACACAGTATTTGCTTCTGTGATACTCAATACCATATATACTTGAGGTGCCTGAGAGCTCTGTGAGACACATAACAGATTTCTGTGTTTCAATTATCACAGAAATACAGCCACTACTAGCACAGAATATAGCAGCCATCTAATAAGAAATCACCAAATAAATGAAATTGTCAAAACCAAATACTCCACCCCACAGGAAGGGAAAAAAAAAAAAAAGAAAACACACAAACAAAAACCACAACACACACAACCACCACCTGGCAATGAAAGCAAACACTTTGCCGAGTTAGAACTGCAGAAAGTAAATCCATCACATGAATTTTGCATCAGATATTAGGACTGCCATCCCTTCCTTATTCACAAAGCATTATAGGCCTTTTTTTTCCTACAAATAGGAGGCCCTTAAATGTCTCATACCATTACCAATTACACAGGAAAACCCACAAACATATTTCAACAGCCATGATTGACTGAGTGCACCCCTTTTTACCATATCTTGGAGGTCAAATAGTCCTTACACAGCTAGCTTTTGGAAAGATCATCTGAAAGGCCAGGCACCTCAGGAACTGGCATTAAATAGTATGGCAAATATTAGAAAACACAAAGCAATGTATGGATAAATTCAGTTCAGTTACCAGTAAGCACTGAGCTGATGGTGTGTAAAAAAAAATACACTGCATGGGCACCTCTTCACTTCTGACTCAGTGGAAGGTTATCAGCTAATGCTATTGCTGCCAAGAGGATGGCAGGTCTATCCAAGCACTCACCTGTCTTCATCCTGCAGAGCCTAAAGATCTGATGGGACATCTCAATACCAGGTAATTACAGCTGCAAGAAAAAATGCTGGTGGGCTGGCACATGTTTGAGATGCATTTGAGGTTCAATAGTCTCAGGACTGTCACTACTCAATGCAATAGGTGCATTCACGTTCTCTGTTCACCTAACTGGTCGCCAAATTAATTTGCTTTGGGCTGAGCACATCTGGATGGAGTAAGGGACAGTAGCCTACACCTCCTATTTACCCAGGAATTTCTGCCAGATGCAAAGTTAGATTCAGGGACAGCAGGGAGCACTAGTGCGCTTGAGTAGTACTTTAATTTCTGGATGATTCTGCATGGATCCAAATTACAGAATATAATAATAAAGGGTTTTCCCTTCAGCGACTGATCATGACAGGAAGTTTAGCTCTTTAAGTTAATGTTTACAATTTAAACAAGCACATACATGTGTGTATATATATCTAGGTTCCCAGATACTCAGAGATTAATTCAGAAATGCAACTGCTGCAGCTGTAAAAACACCTGCCTTGGGTCAGACCTCGGGTTGCAGCACAGGTAGAGCAGATACACAATTCACTGTACCCACAGCGATGCCCTGCACAACACACTAACCTCCTTCCCCTAGGTCCACACCTATCTCACGAGGTCCTCACAGCCAAGATGTACAGCATGTACAGCAACTAGCCATGGCTAGGACTCTCAGAGATCATGGGGCCATGAGCAAGGAATAGAAACTTTATTCAAATTAACAAAGTCTGGGACAGTTTAGATTCAATTCAGTTCCCTTCTACAGTAGGATTAGGATCTCCAGCTGTAAAATATTTCACCAGAAGACAGCTGATCTGGACTTCTCCAGAACATATCTTAAAGGGTGGAGGGTGGAGGCTAGCAATGAACCAATATTTCAGGAAACAGTTTACTATAGTCAGGGAAGCATGAGTTTTGCTCTCAAAGTGACAAGGTCCACAGGAAAGCTAGCTTCCTAGGTGTCCTGGAGGACCAGTCACCAAGAATAAGGTTTGGATGACTTCTGGAGGACCCAGCTCACCAGGCAACAAACCAAGGCCCCAGATTTTTGTGCATGTACTTCTTTTTTTTCAGTTGAATTGCCTTTGGGACACACACTGTACTTGTGTAAAATGTATCCAGAAGCCAAGCCAAAATTAGCAGTGAGCTAATTGAATAGAGCTGGGCATACCGGGTAGCACTCAAAATATGAAAACAAACAAGTTCATCAACTGTTATACATACAGAGAGATCACATACCTACGGGACACTTTTGTCCTGATCCTAAATAAGCATTTGGAAAGAAAAAAATCAATTTCACTTTATAGCAAAAAAACAATTGTAAAGAAAAAGTGGGGCTTGCATCATGAAATTAAAGGTCTCTCACATCTGAATATTACACCAGTAATTTGAAAACTATATAAAATATTAATGCATATTTCTATAATGCTTATTAACCCACTAACAAACCCTGAGAGTGTTTAGAGATACATAATTTACAAAGAAAAAATATTTAAATAGCAGAAGTTCTACTGATTGCAATGAGGGCAGAGTTGAGCCAGAAGCTGAAACTTTAATTCACATAGAGTTTCTACTTTCTTTTTCATTACAAAAACATTACGAAAACATCACATATTCATTGCATGAGTGAGAAGGCAACAAGATCTGCAAATATGACATTATTTGACAGCAGTACCAAAATACTCAGGATTTTTATGTTTGTACTTCGAAGAGAATTTGTACTATGAGCGAAACAGGCTCTCATTCCAAATCCACTAAAAATACAGAGATATCAGAGATATTTGGCCACAACTACCCTAGCAAAAAGACCTAAAGTCCTATTGAAATCCGTAGGGATGTATCACAGCTTGCATGGCACTGCTGGCCTCCAAATTCCTTGGGTGCAGTTGCGAGGGCAGTCACAACCATGGCTCGCAGGGGAAGTAGGGGTGAGTCAGAAGTCTGCATTTTCTTCCACTGCTGTAGTTGAGCAATCTCTGCAAAGATTCAGATTCAAGTATGGCAAGAACATTACAATGCCCCCTTTCCAGCAAAGAATGATGGGTTGAATTTACCATACAAACTTCTTAGCAAACTTCCTGCAGATGTCACCTAGAAGCTCAAATATCTATCAGCATTTGTCCAAGTTAAACTGTATTGCACAATATCACATCTGAAAGCTGCCTACTGGAGCAAATTGCATTGCTTGTAATCCACACAAATCCATACAAAGTCGCTGAGATGATTTTCAACATTCACTGGGTCCTGGGACTTGCCAATATGTTTTACTAGTAAGGACTGAAACATTTATTTGGTACACTCTTCAGGGAATATATAGACAGTACTATTTTTCTAATACCATAGTCAGAAAAAACTACAGCAGGCAGTGTGCTCTCTCAGAGTTTCCTGTGCTGCCTCTTCAATAAGTCTCTCTCCTCTGAGGACCATGTTTATTCCCAAATACTTCTTTTACTACCAGTTCTCTCTAGTTGCTTTCACACAGTCCATGCAGGAAGCTTCCAGGCTTGTTATAATGACAGCCCTAGAGAAAGCCTGCAGCTCACACTGCTGGAAGACTAACAGGTTTTACATGTGGCACAACTGGTGGTTTCAGATGTCTACAGTT
Organism: Caloenas nicobarica; assembly: GCF_036013445.1. NCBI lineage: Eukaryota > Metazoa > Chordata > Aves > Columbiformes > Columbidae > Caloenas > Caloenas nicobarica. The sequence continues at coordinate 54,739,145 of NC_088284.1, forward strand.
AGTTCAGCACCCACAGGAACCTGGTTGTGTTTTGCTGAATGCAGGATTGCTGCCACATCCATGTATCTCCCTAGTCCATGATGAATTAAAAAAAATCAAATAAAATAAAATTCTGGCACCAGTGACTTAGTAATCCAAACAAAAGTAATCTGTTGGCAAGTGGAGAAAAGAGGTGTTGCCTACCTATAGCTTGAATAGCTCCTCCTTTTAACAGTATTTATCTTAATGAATGTTTAGTGAGGCTCCAATTCAAAACACAGTCTAATGCTACACCAACTAGTCACATTTTTTTCAGCTTTATCATTGCAGGGAGGATAAAAACAAGAGTAAAAGTTGATCATTACTGTTACACTAACACTAGTCATAAAATATACAAAAACTACATTAACATCAGTTTGCAGGTGGCTAGTCAAGCAAATTCTTCAGAGCCAGGCTTTGAAGAGCTCTCAGCATGCCAAAAGCCTTGCTTACTTAGTGCTCAGAGGAATTAACCCCACCACACACATATTTGGTGTGTTCTTTTATACTGTTCTTGTTACTGGGTAGAATCTGGACGCTGCTGGGCAGAACTCACTTGCAGTAACGTCCTGTTTCCATGGCTTCTGCACATGTACTTTGAAACAGCTGAAAGTGCTTAGACCAGTTTTGGCTGGTTTTATAGTTCCTTTTCTTCTTTTCAGGTTATTCTGATTCTTAATATTCCCATCATCTTCCAACCAAAGTGATTCTGTGATTCTGTGATCATACAATTTGAACTTTACATCCTTCGTCTGCGGTTGTAGTTGTCTAACTTCCAATGTGATTAAAAGGCTTATCCAACCAAGGGTCAAGGAATGACCCTTGAAGTTGGCATCTGTATGAGGAATCAGATTTTACATCACATCTAATTTGTGTAAATCAAAGTGAAATTCAGCAAATAAAACTTCTGCTTTGCGCATGAGGTAAGTCAGGTTCCTAGTACGTTTTGTGAAAAAATTAAGTAGTACAGGAAAAACGTGTATCACATACAACAGGTATTTCAAGTTTGTTAATCTTGGCAGCATCTAATCTCCACCCCAAGTGTGTTATTAAAATAATTAGCATCATGATTTTTAAATAATAGTATACAACTATGCTCAGTTTCTGATACACCTCTCTTTATATCTTCTGATTTTTGTCATTAATCCCTTTCCACATCACCATAAGGACTATTGCTCTTTATTGATCTGGCTCTTTTAATTATGTAAGAGCTAATAAGAACAGGATTTAAAGTTGCAATTACTTTTGTTGCTGAACTTTCTTGCACGTGAGAGGCTTTATGGTGTAAGAGAGAAGTTCATGTGTACATGATTGCAGAATGAATGTTTGGCTATCCAAGGGAGACATGTGGACTAACCAAATGAAAAAAAAAAAAAACAAAAAAAACTATAAAAAAAGACACTGAGAAAGCACACTTCAAAAGCATTCATTAGTAACTGCTCAGTACTAGCAGTCTCATGACTTACTTGTAGGACCAGCATTTTAAGACACATGTATGTTCTCCCTGCCACTTCCCAAAGCCCACAGGTGGCTACACCATACTAATGCTCTGAGTGCTTTCCGAATTAATGGTTCCACATTGGTGTGTACTGCTGCTGTTGTAAGTAATGTTGAAATATAGAGTACATAAGTTTTACACACCCTGGGCGTTGGGAGACAAACACAAGATGAGAAGATAAAATAATATATCTGTTGCAGAACCTGTACTTCCAATGGAGGCCAGAAGCTTTCAAAGAGACAAAGTAACCTGGAGAAGCTACTTTTAGTCTCACTTAGATCGGGATAGAGGCAGTATAGCTCCCCCAATGGCCTCTTCGGCTATCTTCTTGAAGAGACAAAAGAAAATCATCTTCCCGTAACTCTGTGGTCTCCTTTATTTCCAGTCTGGCCCTGCAGCAGCACTGAAATTACTCCAGGTTGCAGGTGACTGTGTCCTGCGAGCAGCAGCGTCACCATCACCCTGAGCACTACACGCACCCGCAGCCATCCACATCCGGCAGGAAGATCCATGTGTTTTCCTAATTCTGCTCCGAGCATCAGATAGAAACCTCGATTTTCACAGTGACTTTTGAATCACACTGCTGCAGCTCTAGTTGTGACTCTGGAGTGAAACCACTGTAATTTTCCAATATTTTTTTAATGCTCTCAACCTCGCAGATAAATACTATTTTATGACCCCAGTTTTTCAGACGTATTTTGATTTGTTAAGCACTTCTCAGGAGTCTTCATGTTAATGCACTGATTTTTGTCACATCATGTGGAGAAATTTTTGTTAGAAACACTTTGATTAAACACTTTGATTTCTTATACAGAATTAAATTGGGTAAAATTCTTGTGCAAACCTGGTGTTGACCTTGAAAGACTTACTCTGGATTACACTGATAAAGTATAGCTCATGTTTTCAAAATCTAAGAACGAACACGTAAAAAGACAACTAATCTTCCGCTGCTTATCTACATTAATTTTCTTGAAAGTGAGTCAACTAGCCATTGCATAAGCGCATTACAATATTTCCTTTGCTGACGCTAGAAAAATTAAAATTAATCAACAATAGCTCCTGTGTTTAGAATTATGTGTATCTAACTTTTAGATCAATGTTTTCTTAGGCCTCTCTACACAGAAATTAGTGAGTTAAGACACGTACAGGTTATAATGTGGCATGAAGTATTGCATTCTTCTTTTAGCTATAGCTGAGTTCAATTAATTTTGTCATTCCTTCAGCTTTGCAGTCAACCTGAGAACATACTTATGTTGCTTAGAAGCAACAAAGTCACTTCCAGTCTCTCTTACCTGGGATTTTTTGTACAGCAAACTGGAAAGAGAAGAAAAGTTATTTCCAACTCTCATTTTTTATTTCACGAACATCATACACTGAAGCTCTGCACTTCAGTATGAAAAAATGTGATAAGGTAGCATGTACAAATACTTACTGTGATTTTTAAAACCTAGAACAGCTTTAGTTTGGTTTTCTGATTCCAAATGTTTGAAAGCTTGACAGATTCATCAAACTGCTGATTTTTTTCCCAGTACTGGGAATTTTTTTGGGGTGCAGAGAGCCAGTTTGTATTAAGTTCTCCTCAATCCTTGAAATATCTACTGTATGACCAAAAGGAAAGGATTTCAGAGAGTGTATTGACTGACTTGGTATTGCATGGAACAAATTCTGAAAATTGTTGGTACAGTTTTGATTAACACAGCCATAATTTGAAGCTGATTTACTTCACAATGAGGACTTACTGTGACTAACAGAACACCACAGTACAGGCTGTTTCAGCAACTCTCCTCACAGTGAACACTAACACTCTCTAACTTGGATTTACTGTCAATGCATATCCTGGATTTAATTTGAACCCCTAAAGGTATACATAAATTTGGGCCTTAGCTACTTGAAAGACAGTCTTTCTCCCTGTAAGATTCAGGAAGTTGAGATTACTCAATGTATCTGAGCACGATCTTTTGTAAGAAACAGACGTCCATGGCGCTGGATATTGCTGGCAAGGTTTAAGAGGTCTGTACACTCTTATAGTAGTTCACAATTATGCAGTGATAAGTTTCAATTAGGAATTGGGGTGTGATTTTTTTTTTCTACTTTGAATTTGGCAATATTCTGAATACAATAGGCCTTTCGTACTATCTTTGAGAAGGAGGCAGATACAGTAAAGGCAAATAGAAATAACTGCAGGAAAGTAAAATTCTTTCATTCATATTTCGTGTTACCCTTCTCTAATATAGCTAGATGATAAAGCTTTAGTGAATGCCACAAATTCAGTATCAGACAATTGGTCAAACCAGAGAGGCTCAGCAAGACACTGAAAATACTCAAAAAACCATAAAATAGATTAAATGCCATTGAAAAAAAAGTACTTTAAAACACAATATCTGGAAAATTCTTTAGAGACTAGAAGCACATGATAGGTTTTCTGGTAGATATTCTTGAGGGGTTTTGCCTTTTAATTCTTGACTGTTCATCCTTCACCATTATATTTTAATTTCACCTGTTAATAAATATAATAAATAAAATATCAGAAGACATCTACATTCCATTTTCTACTATTTCAGCTATGTGAATGTACTCTGAAATTCATGAAACCATACAGCTTTTTTATACAACTACATCAGATCTTCAGAATCAATTTATATATTCTGCCAGCACTGGAAATAACAAGAATTTTAAATGCTAGAGAGAAGGTGCCCATTGCAATTATGGCAAATGGTCTTCAATGCAATGACAACATCAGAATAAATTTCCTAAGATGTGCACATATCATTAAAAGACAGACTAATATGGAGATCCTCTGTGTTATTAAAGACAAAATAGTGGGGGGAAAATAGGTTTTGTCTGTGACTGGGCCAGACTGGAAAGGAAATCCTCATTCAATTCAACCCAAAAGGATCCGTATATCTTGATCTACAACTTAATTAAACACATCTTAACTGGATACTGAAGCATAGGAAATGCGATGGTGTTAAGCCAACTGTTTGGCTGAGTTTTATCCAGTCATCTCTCCAGTTAACTACTAACATGAACTCTGTCTGCACAAATCAGATGAACCACACCAGCAGGAAGTCTGAATATCACTGCATTCTTCACATTGCCTATAGGCTCCTGTGTTTATACAATTTGATTAGTTTTCTCCCTCTCCTCTCCTCTCCCTGCTGCAGCATCTGCAGGGTCCACCGCTGCCTGCACAGCTCTGTCAATGCGTGCTCAGGGCTTGAGTACAAGAGAACTCCTGGCAAGACTTCCTGCAAATACAGTGATGTAAAACAGCTGTTCGCTGACATCACACCAGCCTGGCATGGAGCTTTTTATAAAATGCAGAGTTATGCATTAAAAAAAGCTGTCAAAGGGAGAAACAGTTGTTTTCTCTGCTTTGTAGTAATCACACTGGGTAAAATGGCAAAATCTGGTTACAAAAGCACCATAGGTGAGGTAGTCAGTTGCTCTTCATGTTAAAAAAATCTCAAGGATTGTTGTGACAGGGCAACCAAGGTTTTAATTCTGAGAATGGGAATAGCTATTCTGATAATGCTTCCAGGGTCAAAAAATCCACAGGTATTTTCAGGTCTGCTCATCTGGATCTCCCAAGAACGCTCAACTGAATGAAAGGTTTCCCCTGACTCACAATTAATCAGCTGAGAAATTGAAAAGATGCAGGAAAATTCAATTAGTTTAGCACAATCATACTGTTGTTACAACATAATTTGTATTCAGTCACTGAGTGCCTTACAGGAATCATTGTGGTCTGTTAGTAATTTGAGGACTGGGTTGTTTAGGTAGTAGCCTAATAACTCAGAAGGTTCTGGTCTTTGTTAAGAAACTCTTAATAAGTATGTAAAGTACATGCAGATCCAACCCCAATTAAATGGTAAGAGACAGATAACAGATTTAAAAAAATGCAAGACATCTTTCATTCATAATGTTATTTGAAGTCACCAGAAAAGGAAATAAGATTTCATGCAGACTGGGAAACTTACTGTACTTTCTGAGAATTTCTGCCAAGGCTTGAATCATATAAGGTCATATTACTCCTTTTAGCTTCAGAAACTAGGATTGACTCAATCTTCTTCATTTTGGGGAGGTCCTGTTTAGAATGCACACTGTTGCCTATTCTGGAACCCCTTGGTACCTGTAACTTAAAGAACACACTTACTATGCACGACTCCACATTGACAACTGCAGCTTCTAAGGCATTAGTAGCTGACTCCCACAGCTATAGTGGAACATTCAACACAATATAATCATTCCTGGTGTCCAACCAGCATTGCCCTTTTTTCATGGATACTTCTTCCCTCCCCAAGGCCCTAGCATCAGGCCATGTATTACCCTGGAGGTAAAAGAGAAAGTCTTGCGAAAGGAAGACTTTCCCTTGGTTGAGTAGGATCAGGTTAGAGATCGTTTAGGCAAACTGGACATCCACAAATCCATGGGCCCCAATGGGATGCACCCACGAATACCGAGAGAATTGGCAAATGTTATTGCTAAACTGCTCTCCATTGTCTTTGAAAGGTCCTGGAGAACAGAAGTGTCTAAGGACTGGAAGAAAGCCAGTATCACTCCAGTTCCCTCCATCTGAGACACAGACAACACTCGCAAAAATGAAAAAACCCCACACTGCTCCGCTTCACAGAATCACAGAATGTTAGGGATTGGAAGGGACCTCCAAAGATCATCTAGTCCAATCCCCCTGCCAGGGCAGGAACACCTAGGTGAGGTTACACAGGAATGTGTCCAGGTGGGTTTTGAATGTCTCCAGAGAAGGAGACTCCACAACCTCCCTGGGCAGCCTGTTCCAGTGCTCCGTCACCCTCACTGTGAAGAAGTTTCGTCTCAAACTTAAATGGAACCTCCTATGTTCCAGTTTATACCCTTTGCTCCTTGTCCTATCACTGGTTGTCACTGAGAAGAGCCTGGCTCCATCCGCGTGACACTCACCCTTTACATATTCATAAACATTAATGAAGTCGCCCCTCAGTCTCCTCTTCTCCAAGCTAAAGAGACTGCAACGTTTCCCATGAAGAGACTGTCACCCGAGTCTTTTGTACTTGCAGGGATTTCTGTCATTCCCAGCTACTACTATGCAGCAGTTCTCTTTGTCAGCGGCACACAGCAATTTCTCCAACTAGGACACGATGTGATCCCACAAAGACAAATTTTACGAGAGGAAGCTGAAAACAAAGAAAACACACCACACGAAGCCACGGTTTTGCTTGGTTATATTTCAAAATAAACGTCTCTACAAAAAGCAGCATCCTCTTCCCCGCCTGACGCGAAGCCGGGGCACCGCCCGGGCTCCCGGTACCGCGACTCTCCGGGCACCGCGACTCTCCCGGTACCGCGGCCGCCGCTCCCTGCGCAGAGCAGCCGCACGGGCGCTGGTGGGCAGCACCGCCGCGTTTCATCCTCGAACAGCAAAAATCCTCGCTAGGTCAGATAGACACGCACGCTGACAAGAAGAACACTTGGAGTTTAAGAGCATTTGCAGAATTTAAAAATATGACTTGACTGATCCTTTAAAAAAAACCCCAACACCACCAAAAAAACACACAAAAAACCCAAACCATAAACCACAGCTAGACGCGGTATGGCTACTGGGTTAATGAAATTTTAAAGGCAGACATTTATGAGCAAAGGGTAAAACAAGTGTCCGACAGGCGTTAATGTGCGCTGTAACACTCATGGCGGAAATTATTTCTATTCATTCGTATGTGTTACCGAGGCTGCGAACAGCCTGGGAACCACTAGGAAAGAAACGCCCGACCAGGCAGAAAAGCTACAGACAAAAAGGGTGAGGATCGGGTAACTTCAGCACCGTGAGCAACTGCAAAGAGCGAGCGCGGGGAGCACGACACGCGTGTCGCGGGGCCCCGTGGCGGGGGAGAAGGCCGCCGGAGACCCACGCGGGGAAGCGGCGCCGGGGCAGGAGTGGCCGCTTTCGCCACCGACCCCGCCGCCCCGCCACGGCCTCCCCAGCCCGGCCCGGCCCGGCTCCCCCCGCCACGGCCGCCGGCGCCCCGGTCCCTTGGGCGGGTCCGCACACGCCTCCCGCGGCCGAGGGCGGGCCGGGGCGGCCGCGGGCACCGTCCCGCCTCGCCGCGCACACGGCCGGGCGGGGACGGCGGGAGCGGAGGGCGTCGGGCCCGCCATGGTGCTGCTGGTGGTGATGGGCGTGAGCGGCTCCGGGAAGTAGGTAGCGGGCGGGCGGCGCGGCGGAGCGGAGCAGCGCGGGGGCTCTGGCGGCTGCCCGGGGCGGGGCGGCGCGGCTCGGCGTTGCTGGAGCCCGTCCGTACGGGGTGTAGGCGGGGGGGCTGTAACCGACCCTCTGTGCTTCTCTGCAGGACCACGGTGGGGTCGCGGCTGGCAGCCAAGGTGCGTAGGGCGGTGCGACAGCCGGGGTGCCGCGGCCGATCGCGTTGCGCCGCCGGCCTGCCCTGCCCAGCACCGGGCAACCTGTAGCGGGCAGGCGGGAGGGGAGGCGGGCAGGGAGGCGGGCAGGAGGACGGGCAGGCGGGGGCAGGCAGGCGGGGCAGGCAGGCAGAGGGCAGGCAGGCAGGGGGCAGGCAGGCAGGGGGCAGGCAGGGGGCAGGCAGGGGGCAGGCAGGCAGGGGGCAGGCAGGCGGGGGCAGGCAGGCAGGGGCAGGCAGGCAGGGGGCAGGCAGGCGGGGGCAGGCAGGCAGGGGCAGGCAGGCAGGGGGCAGGCAGGCAGGGGGCAGGCAGGGGGCAGGCAGGCAGGGGGCAGGCAGGCAGGGGGCAGGCAGGCGGGGCAGGCAGGCGGGGGCAGGCAGGCAGGGGGCAGGCAGGCGGGGGCAGGCAGGCAGGGGGCAGGCAGGCAGGGGGCAGGCAGGGGGCAGGCAGGCAGGGGGCAGGCAGGCAGGGGGCAGGCAGGCAGGGGGCAGGCAGGGGGCAGGCAGGCAGGGGCAGGCAGGCAGGGGGCAGGCAGGCGGGGGCAGGCAGGCAGGGGCAGGCAGGCAGGGGGCAGGCAGGCGGGGGCAGGCAGGCAGGGGGCAGGCAGGCGGGGGCAGGCAGGGGGCAGGCAGGCGGGGGCAGGCAGGCAGGGGGCAGGCAGGGGGCAGGCAGGCAGGGGGCAGGCAGGCAGGGGGCAGGCAGGGGGCAGGCAGGGGGCAGGCAGGCGGGGGCAGGCAGGGGGCAGGCAGGCGGGGGCAGGCAGGGGGCAGGCAGGGGGCAGGCAGGGGGCAGGCAGGCGGGGCAGGCAGGCGGGGGCAGGCAGGCAGCCGGCCTTCGCCCCGCTGCCGCTCGGCTTGCAGCCTGCCCGTCGCCGGACGGGCTTTGTGCGTGTGTCCCCAGCGCCGACTTGAACTTACTTAGTGCTGCGGTGCGTCAGCTGCTGCTGAGCTGCCTCTGTAACTTCTGCTAATCGTCATGGCACAAGTGGTGATTCATATTATGGTGTAAGAGGCCTGTAATTTCTTAGCTGTCATCTTTGCACATTTTGGGATCACCATTAGCTCACCTGGTTTAGCTGAATGATCCATAATTTTACTTTTTTTTTCCCCATAGCTTGGATGGAAGTTCTACGATGCAGATGATTATCATTCTCCTGAGAACAAAAAGAAGATGGCAGAAGGGATACCACTAAATGATGAGGTACCTTGTATAAACCCTCAAGCAACAGTCATCAACACATTTTTCTTTGTAACCTCTGGCACAGCGTGTTAAAATAGATTGTGCTTTATGTAGCCTAGGCGGGCTGTAAACATAGGCTGAATTTATAGATCAGCTGGTTACAGAAGGTGACTTTTTGTGTTACAAAGGATTCTGCATTGAAAAATAGTTCCTCAAAGTGTGCTCACAAGGGGTTTGGTGCTGATTCAGGGTTTGTCAGAAATCTCTCCCTCCACGTCAATACACAGAATTGCAGTTTTAGATTATATGCTGCTGCTTTGAGCTAAATGCATGAAGACAGATGAATGTCTCTACTGAAGTACATTTTACCACTTTCAGTTACTGCAGTGATTACTCCACAATCTTCTGTTTTATACACTCCTATTCGAGATGTGCGTACTTTCCTTCAGCCTGTTCTTCAGCCTGGACATCTAAAAATGATCAAGTTTAGTTTTACAATACTTACAAGTTTAGAGGCTTGAGTAAATTAGAAAAGTTACAAGTTGACACCTCCAGAACTTTTTCTGAGTAATCTCTAGAAGTGTAAAGCTGAACTAGGAAGTTCTTCAAATCACTCTCTGTAGACTGAAAAAATATTCTAGATTCTTAGTAAAAACTTCAATCTTTCACTGGTGGTTAGAAGTTCATATAAGCCTGTAAGTCCTCTAAAGTAGCACTGCACAATTGAATGACTGAACCATTGATGTGTGGTGCCCAGCAAGAGCGAAGCATCTCTTCTGAAACCCTAGACATGCAAAATTGTGAGGGTGTTCTTGAATGCCAGTGGGAAGTTATTCTACAATGACAATAACAACAACAACAACAACAAAAAGTTGCATTTATTTGTCCATGTTGTCATTTGTTGTGCTCACGCAACAGTAACAGCACTGGAAGATGAAATGGGAGTGATTTTTTAGTGCTCAAAAGGTATGACAAAAGTTCATGGGAGCTTAAAATTTAAAATATTATTATGATGAGATGCTGATAAATCACTGATATTGTGTTTGCCTAACTACTGAGCAAAGGTGTCCCAAAATTGTGGCTATGACTACATTTATTTGTGGTCGCTACTGACATAAAAATGACATAATTAAGTTATTGCGAATAACTAAATTTAGATCTGTCTGTTCCTGAAAACCACACTTTGATCTGAAGCGTTGTGTGTGTATGCCATGACATAAGGAAAAAGAAATAACGATTCAGTACATTTGAGTTGTGTGACAGAAGCAAGAGAGAAGCTGACTGTCCTTCAGAGGTTTACAAGGTGCATGCAACACGTAAATACATATTACTTTTACTGGATACTTCTAGGTATCTGTAATATTAAAAGTACTATTTTGCTAAAAACTTCTTATTGGTAATATGCCTAGCGCTTCTCATTAGCCTTCAGGCAGGGGTAGCAGATCTAGAGAAAAACAACTTGTTGTAAAATTTAATGCTAATTTTCATCTCTAGTCAAATGCTCTAGATGTTAGAAGCAGTTTTTTCAAATCAATTTCATAAACTATTTTGAACTAGCTTGTTTTCTTTTTAGGACAGGATTCCCTGGCTTTGTGCATTGCATGATATATTACGGAGGTAAGAGAACATCTACCTTTAAGGTGTGGGCTAAAGATAAAAAAAAACCTCGCGAAAGTATTTGCATTCTGAAGCTGAAATGTATGTAGTAGTGTAAAAACATTCCACACGTAGTATAGCTGTTCTGTTTTCACTAATCTGAGCTGTCATAGTAATTGATAAGGGTGAGATAATCCCTGAATAATAGTGTTGGGAAAATTGTTGCCAATTATAATTATTTTCCTACTGTCTATGTAAAAATAATTTCAAGGATCCAGTTCCGTAATAAACCTGACATTGTCTACTTGCCAAGGATATAACCACAAAATACACCGATAATGACAGTAGGGTAACATTTTGTAAAATATTATTAGTTCGAGTAAGACGTGGTGTCAGGTTTGCTGTGTGCCGTCTCCCATAGCATCCTCATAGAGAGGATGATGGAAGTATGGGCTGGATGAGCAGGCAGTGAGGTTGGCTGAAAAGTGTCTGAATGGCCAGGGCCAGAGCGTGATGATCAGTGGAACAAAGTGTAGCTGGAGGCCCAGAACTCGCCATGTACCGCAGTGGTCAGTACTGGGTCCACTCGTGCTTAACATTTTCATTAATGATCTGGACGATGGGGCAGAGAGTGTACCCTCAGCAAGTTTGCTGATGACACAAAACTGGGAGGAGCGGCTGATCCAGAGGGACCTTGGCAGGCTGTAGAAATGGGCTGACAGGAACCTCAGGTAGTTTAAGAAGTGCCAAGTCCTGCCCCTGGCGGGGAACAAGCCCAGGCACCAGTACAGGCACCGGGGGGCACCCAGCTGGAAAGCCTGTTGCAGAAAAGGAGCTGGGGAGGCGTGGTGGGCAACCAAGTTGAACGTGAGCCAGCAATGCGCTCTTCTGGCAAAGCAGGCCAGCGGTATCCTGGGCTGCATTAGATGAAGTGTTGCCAGCAGGTCAAGGGAGGCGATCCTTCCCATCTCCTGAGCACAGGTGAGGCCACCCCTGGAGTGCCCTGTCCAGCTCTGGGCTCCCCATTAGGAGAGAGACACGGACATACTGGAGAGCATCCAACAGTGGGTCATGTAGATGATGAAGGGACCGGAGCATCTCCCACAGGAGGAAAGGCTGGGAGAGCAGGGACTGCTGAGCCTGGCTTTACATGGTGGCTGTTACTTGCCTGTGCAGGTGAGGTGAGTGTACCTCAGTGGAACGCGGGCTAATTCACGGTGTCTGGATTGTTATGCTGGATCCATTGCTTTATGTTACATGCTAGCCCAAGGCCACTGCCCAGCTCCAGATACTTTGCAAAATCAACTATGCTTTAAAAGAGCCTAATGCTAATGTTTAATTACTAGAAGTTTTAAGTAGCTGCACTAGGATCAGCTTACCCAGGTGATAATAGTAGGTATCATAAGTTCTTATTTCTCTGTGAACCAAAATCTGGTGAACATAGCATTATTTTTAAATAGGTTTATTCCTGATTTTGATTACAGAATGTATTTTCTCAGACAGACATTTCAGTCACTCTTGACAGAGGCAACTAATTATGGATTTGCTTTTCAGTGGAACAGACACACCCACAGTTCTATGCTTGCTTTAAGAAACCTTGCCAGTAAAAAATACACGTACCAGGCATGAATTTACCTACATCCGGTTCCTTGTTTAACTTGAAGTGGGCATGTATGCAGTGCTGCTAATGAGTTTGGTTACAGGAAACATAAAATTTAACATTACAGTTACATTTGAGACAGTGAAAAGAGGTGTTGGAAGTATACCTGCGTATGTGTTTTGGAACAGAGCTCTGTACTATTCACCAGCCACTTACTCTCTAGACAGATCAGTATATTAATTTTATAGATAATGGATGGGAGATTTTATGGACGTTCAGTTGCTGCTGTTGTCAGCAATTAAGACATCATGACACTCCTTGTGCTAGACTTGAATTTAATTTAGGAAAGGACAGAGGCTAATAAAAGAAGGTCCCCAAGACAGAGTTTACCAGGAGGCTGGCTAGCCTGGCCTCACTTTCAAATCACATCTTTACCTGCATTGGAAATTTGGTTTCGAAATCCTGTCAAAATGATGAAAAAATGCCACTGCTCCCAAGGCTGTCCTGTGCAAGGGTCCAGGGCTTGTCTCCCTTGTTCAGCAGAACGAACAAGTTGTTTTGTTTTATCACATCTGGATGTGGTTGGGGTTTCTTTAAATTATTTTTTAAAATTTATTTTTGATAGAGAAGACTCATCTAGACAAGATGCAATTCTGGCCTGTTCTGCACTGAAGAAGATGTATAGGCAGGTATTGGTTAGTGGAGCATCTGCAATTGAAAGCAACCAGCCAGAACAACCAGGAGAAAACACAGCACTGAAGATCCTCTTTGTTCATTTGGATGGGCCTATGGACGTCATTGCTGGCCGCCTGGAGAAGAGGAGAGGACATTTTATGCCACCTGAGCTTCTCAAGTCTCAGTTTGATACTCTGGAGCCTCCTAGCGCACCAGAAAGCTTTATTACTGTCAGTCTAGAAAAATCTCTCCCTGAAATAGTGCTGGAGATCGAGCGTGCCATTTCTCAGGGTGAGGCTTTTCTGGAGTAAGTTTTGGAATTACACATAGAGAAATTCCATTAAGGATATCAAGGGTACGAAACAGCATTTTTATATTATGAAATTGATTATTAAACCAACTTCCCCCCCACCCCCCAAAATTAAATGGATTGCAATGTTAAGGGCTGGTTTACTGGTGTTCGTGTTTTTATCATGGCCCCGTAAAAGACACAGAAGATTAAATTTTTAAAAACTAACAACTTTTAAAATCTTTTACCATATGAAAATAAAACTCCCATTCTAGGAAGAGCCTGCTTTTGAAAATCCTGCCAAGGGTCACACATTAAGTTCTTCACTTTAGTTTTTACTCTGTCAAAGATGGAGATGGGCTAGTAAGTGATGAAATAATTTACAGCTTTGTTAGAGAAAATATACTTATTTTTCTATAAGAGGCAGGAACATGCATGATGAAGTTCTGTGCCTGACACTGCCACTGTCTCACCGCCAGATTTTCAACAAGTTGTAGCTTCTGTGTTTGTGTCCCTACTAACCTCACCAGGGCACTAGTGACTCCATGAGAGCTTTTGTGAACTCATATGTATTGAACACCAAGCTGAAAAACGTATGAAAAAAGGTAGTGGTGGTGAGGTAATATACAAAATATAATTGTATGGAAAGCTTTAGAATTAAAGCGCAAGTGGCATCATGTTGGCTCTGAACTCGCATATTTCATGTACAAAGCGTACCCATTGAAGAAGTGCAGTGGAGAGTGAGTCAACCAGTGATCTAAGACACTGGACACCAGACTGATGGGTGTTTCCTTCTTTCAGAAAAACTAACTTACTCTTTCACAGCTGGACCTTCTCTTCCATCACGTCCCTTTTCTCGTGTGCTTTAGTCTTCCACCTCAGCCAGCACCCAGTCCAGTATATGCTATGGATAGGTATCCATACAACTGCTGTAAAGCTTAGATCGAGCTGTTCCTAATACACATTTTCCACAACTTGTTTTCTGGTAAGAAGATGTCATACTTTCATCCTGGAAGAACTTGGTCTGTGTCGTTTGTCTGTCTCAATCGCAACAAGAAAATTCCAAATATCCAATCGGTTACCTAAGTCACACAATTTAACATTAAAAAATATTTTAATTTCCAAAGTGTTTTTTAAAAAGTTCCTTATGCCTTGTTATACAAGATGTGGCTTTTTAGCTTAACTTAATGAAAACTGCAGAGAGTTTCTGTAAGAAAGATTTGAGTCACTTCTGAATGGCATTATCCCCGTGTGCTGTTGCACATGAATTATTTTTAGTGTGTGTTTTAGTGTTTCTAGTATGATGGATGAACACCTTTAGAAGCAGAATTCATGTTTCACAGCATCTTTCTGTAATTTTTAACTGGATAACTAGTTGAAAAATGTTTGTCTTGGTTCTCATTTTGTGTAAGGGCTTTGTGGTTTACTAGACAAACTACTATGCTTAGACCAGTGCGATAAATGGGCGTTATCTGACTGAGAGTGGGCATTTGTAGATACAGGTTTGGGATCGTAGACATGAACACACTTGGGCAAAGTGGTCTTTCCCTGTTTGTTCATGACCCAGAGGAAGAATACCAGGCAGTTAACCAGTTGTAGTGTGCTGCTGTACACAACAGCAGCCCTAGAAAAAACACTCTTTAGTTCAGAGCCTGCTTATTCCGAGAGCCAAGGTGTGAGCTGAAGACTCAGAGGCAAGAGGTGGGCACATCTGGCTGATTCTTCACATGCTCCAATTTTAGAGACTCAGCATCTCTTCAGACCAAGTGACTCACCAGAACTAAAAAAGTTTAGCACCTCTGAAACTCAAAGAAACGGCACCCTCTTGTGGTACCTCTGCTTCTACTGAAGTCTTCGTATTTTCCCAATACACCATTTTACGAAGAGCTTTTGTAATATAGCCAATTATTAAATACAGATTTATGCCCACTTTTTTCAGATACAATAAAACCAGATCAGGACAGTGTACAGTGATGGGAAAGCAGCTGCATCCTATAACAAATAGATACGATCAGACCTTCAAATTAAAAAAAAATAATAAATTGGGCAACATTTTCAAGTGCAAGTGCTGAAAAGGCTAGACTCTAGTTTTCAGCATTTATAGCATGCTCACAAAGTGGCTGGCACTAGCAGAAAATTGTACTCAACACTTTAAAACCATTCTCTCAAGTAAGTCTATGTAAGCACATTGTGTTTTGGAAGTCTTCTCTGAACAAAATAGTATGTTCTTACAGGTAGTTCATGCTTCTTCACATTAGGTCTTCGCTGCAACAGGAATATTTCCTTCCTTTTAATATATTTGCTTTTTGCTTTTACTTAAAGCAAAACAAAGTGTTTCCACAGTTCAAATTATGCTGACAGGACAACAAAGCAACCATTTGAATTAACAGTCCCTTAATCTTGTGAATGACAGGTGCAGTTTTCATTACTGGAGTTCAGTACTTTAGTCTGTTGTGTCCTAATTAGTGCTTGAACACTAATTTGCACTTGCATCCTTTTACTTAGATACATGAAATCATCAGCACCTAAAGCTAGTCATGTTTTGCAGACCTAGTGTTCATGAGAACCTCGTTTCCAAGAACGGGCAGCAGGTGGTATGTGGATGAACACAGCAAGATGTTAAACATACAGCAATTTTTTTTCAGAATGCTGATCTGAAGGTGATGCCAAGCATCTGTGTTTCTCTCTCAGAATCTCAGAAGAGGAAGGAGTTTGCCTCCACCTTGCTCCATCTCAGAGCAGAACAGATACAGCCAAAAACACTGCAGAACCTGCCCCTCTCAACGAATAAACAGAAACCAAGAAGCCATAACTTTCACTGGAAAGTGTGGGTGAAATCTTCAGGAACACAACTTCTTACAGATGCACTCTCTCTAAACTCTTCTTGCTTGCTTTTTATTTAGAAAAAGAAGGTTGCAAGATTCCTGGGAAGCTTTTCATTAACTCCATCTGATGTTTGTTTTCCCCAACAGAAAACCAGGCTTGTGTACTTAGCTGGACAGAGCTGTTGAAATTTACTCTTTCTTAAACTTTTGCCACAGTGCCACATCTCTGAACTCTGCAATGCTAAATCCTCAGGGCCTTGCATGAGCGGTTGGCTTTTCCCGTCTGCAGGGAAAGCCTCCTTGGTTTCTGCTGGCCTGCTCACATGCGGCTGCAGGAATGCACAAATTGCTTAAAAAGAAGAATATTGAACTTGCATTTCACAGTGCTGTCTGTGGACCCCAGCTCCACTATTTGAGACAGTTCCAGATACTGCATGGAAGGTTGTCAATCAGTTAGGTAGGCTGTCACCTGTTCTGAAAGACAACAAAGCACGACTTCTGTTCACTTACATTCTATGCATCACAAATTGAAACAATGTCAGTCACCCAAATGCTAATCACATGCAGCTGCTCTCTGATTTTGATGATGCTGTGCATGTGTACAGTGGAAGGAAAAGATTGCAGGACAAACACTGTACCTAAGTTTCACATTCACTTGCCCAAACACAATCCTGTAACAAAACCAATCCTACAACATTTTGTTTACTTACTTTTTTTTTTTTTCCTCCCTTATGAGTTCAACAGTACATTAGGGATGTTATATTCAGGGTAGCTGCAATTCCAGTTGTTTGGGTAGGTTATCTGGATGCAACTTTTCTGTCATATTTTGAAATACATTTATCAAAGGTAGCAGAAACTAAGTGAGGAAGCATCTGGAGTCCGAAATTGCTTTTCCTGTCTCTGCCACGAGACAGGTTATCTATGGAAGGTACATGCACTACACCTCCTCAGGAATGTGTGCTAAGCAGTTTGTAACATGCTGCATAAATACTGTACCTACTACAGCATAAGCATTTTGCAATACTATAATGAGGAAGTAAAATGTTAGATCCCAATAGCAGTATCCATTCATATATTGAACACAAGAAGAACAGTCTTCTTAAGCTGCACCGGCAAAGGAACAGACCTGCCAGCTCAGCTCTTAACTGAGGTGGTTATTTTATCACGCAGGCACTGAACAAGAAGAGAATTAGACCACATCCTTTACAAAACCAATCATCTTCCGGTCACTTTCCCAGGAGTACTGTAACAGCGTTCGATTTGAATGCATGTATTTTAAATCTTTTAAACAGCACCTGCCAGCTGATGCTACTACGACTTTCAGCTTTTTTTCTTTTTGCAACAGTTGCTTTCTCTAGCAGTCGTTTGATGATCAGGCAAGGCAGTTTTGCAGACAATCCTATGACATTGTTTGAACCAATGCAGGGGAAAAGAGGAAAGCAGGAAAATAAAGAGATAACACTTCAGGCACACATGCCTTTCTTCTGGGCCAAAATGCAAGCAGCAGTTTTCAAATGCAAGTTACCAGTTTTCTCAGAGTGAACTACATGGTTGCTTCTGAAAGAAGAGGCAGATACTTCTGAAGAGAGAATTTTAAACAGGAAAAGGGGCAAGGAATATGGGGGATGAACAGGAACACTGTAATAAGCTATAAAACCAACAAGTGTGATCTCTCTTATTGTTAAAGATGTAATAAGAAGTCTAACCCACCTATAAACCTTGTTCTACTTACTGTGTTTTCCAAGAAAACTGTAATTCCTCCTATGCAAAAGATGGCTGTTTTTACCACTAATTACAAAAAAGTCAGCAAGTGTTGTTATAGGTTGACAATAGTTACTGATTAATACAAATTTTACTTCAAGAAGGAAATGTGGCTTAAGGGCTCATTGTAGAACTTAAGTCAAACTTCATCTCTGACTGAATTCCAATAAAATTTGATTTCAAATATAGCATCTCTTCGTTTGCAATGTGCAACGGAAATACTTACATAGGTGACCTGAGTGTTCTCTCAAGAAAGTGTTCCCGCTAGTTAGACACATTGTTTGAGTGTCTTGGTAAAGCTTGGTAAAAATTACTCCCTTCTTCACCTCGCCCTTTCATTTGACAGTAGCCTTTTTGGATGTTACAGACTGTACTCTTCATAGGACCTGCCTTCTGAATGATGAGGGGTCTTTTTTTTTTTCTTTTAAGCAAGGTCCCAATAAGAGACACTACAAAGTCAAGTCAAATTAGTTAATTTGAAGATCCTAATAAATCTTAATTGTGAATATAACTGTGCTGGTTTGACTGAAAATGGGTTTTCTTGATGCAGTTAGAAACTTTACTTTTTCATAGCTAGCATGCTCATTACTTGGACTTAGTTTGAGAACAAGATGATAACAGCCCAGCACAGAGTTAATGTTTTTAATTGCTCTGGTCTGAGAGCCAAGGACACTCTGAACGCTCTGCCCACAGGTGTGAGGCAGTGAGGAAGGGGGGCATGGATGGGGCAGAGCTTGACTGACATCCAGGCTGATCAATGAGAGTATTCCATCCCATTAGCGTCATGCTTCATATTTAAGGAGTCATGGCCTTCCGGTTTCTCTCTCTTTCTGGCTCGCTCGCTCTCAGGAGTGCAGCTGGGGAGTTTCGGTCAGGACGTTCAGTTCAGCCTTTTGCTATTTTGCAGAGGCCTCTGGACTCTTCTGCCTTTTTCTCTCTTTTGGATCAGCTGTTCAGGACTGCGGTATCACTTCCTGGGACTGGCTGCTTAGTGTGGATGGAGTTTGTGGCAAATTGCCTTGAGTATATTTTATTTCTATTTTATATATATATATTTACTAGTAGCGTATTAGTATTTTGTTATTTTATTAAACTGTGTTTATCTCAATCCAAGTTTCTCCCTTCCCTTTTGATTCTCTCCCCTTTTTGTGGGGGGGGCGGGGGTGAGTGAGCAGCTATCGTGGTTGTATTGCTAGCTCGGGTTAAACCACAACAAACTGAAAAAGGTAGTGATTATTCTGCAGAAACCATTTACTATCTAGCACTTCCCTATCACAGCCTTGTACTCAGTGCAATGGACGCTACCCACCCAACAGAAGTCACTGTGAAGGTATGATGATGGGTCTGATCACTGCCTAGGAAATAAAAGTAAGAATAATTTTGTACCCAAACTATAAATATTTTTAAAGATTTATATTAAATTCATCTTACCAATATATTCTATCTTAATTTATTTCTGTTTATTTAACACTGCTGCATCTAGGAGACTTTAAGCCACAGGCAGAGGCTGCCAACAAAGACATCTTCTGTAAGTTTTCCCAGTACCATGCACCAGCAGTATTTGCTCTTCCTGGCAAACTACAAGACAAGACTACTGGACAGTGAGAGAAACTTCTGTGATAATACAACGCAGTTACTGCCAACAAAACTGCATACATGGCTTTGCCAAAAGTTTTTTAAATTTCACTGTATGCTGAAGTGTGCTCAACTTCCTCGTTTATATCGCATTATAATTTTTCTTCCAACTGATGAAAAACTGAGTTAGAACTAGTAATTTTAAAGCATTTGCAAGCAATAATTTTAGAGCAGACCGAATTTCTGCTTGTACATTCAAAAGAAAAAGACCATTCAAACCAAATGTTTAAAATCAATACAGAAATTCAGTGAGCATGTTCACAACTACACTGACGTGGAAGACCAATAAAAAGCAGATGCCATTCAGTAACACACATAGCATCTTTTATTCTGCTACCCCCACGATATCTAAGCTAGTAGTATTCAACATCATTTATTCAACTCTCGCACTCCAAGAGTTGTTTACTAATCTTAGCCCAGAGCTGTGAATATTCCCCGAGCATACACACAAATGCAAACTCTTAAGCTGGTCAGTCATCTGGAATTCTAGGTAATGATCAACTGCAAACACACCGAGACAAGATGCTTGAAGATTTTTTCATTCATTTATTACCAGTGCACAAGAGAAGTAACTACCAATAAAAACTCTAAAGATATACAGTATTTTTTTACATGGTGGTCAAAAGTAATTAGAATATCACAAGACCATGAAAGTAAGTTTCCAATTACAAATGAGAATTAATGTTAGAACTGCAATGGAACAAGCCAAAAAGCCTTAGAAGCAGTTCCAGAGCACAAGGCAGATCCCCTTTAGTTTGCACAATGATAAAGGTAATTGACAATCTTTGTGACTATTGAGACAATGTTACAATGCAAGTTTCTGTACAGTTTGATGTAAAGAGATAACCAGAACAGTAATTCTAGTATATTTTAACTGAACTTGCCTAAGCATTTTTGCTGAGATGGTTACCAAAGATGCTGGAAGATTCTACACCAAAAACATGTTCTTTTTTTTTCCTGGCTTTTTTGCATTACTTATAATCTCATTCTATTGCAATGTGTAAATCTCTAGAAATTAGCTGTATCCATTGTATATATTGTGTTTATATTTTATACAAATTAAAGCAAAAAATGTTAGATTACTCGGGTGGTATAAATCTTATAGCAATTTGCTAGCAAAAAACAAAACAAAACAACATGCCAAAATCACAGTAAGCAGTATTGGTACCCAAAAATCGTAGCTTCAATTAATCTGTTTCCTTTTTAATTTGAATTCTACATAAATTACTACTGAAGGCTAATGTTTAAGTAGTAAATAAATTGGACAGTTGTAGGCCTAACAAAACCTGTTCACCCAACTGTGAAAGCTGATAGTTTCAAAAAAAAAAAATCACAAATAATGCAGAACAAAAGAAGTGTGATGCATGCAACTGAGTGAAAATGCATTGAAGAAAACTACTGCACTCCACCTTAAAATGCATCAATTTTAGTTAAGACAATCCCCATAGTCAGAATGAAATAAAGCGAATATTTTAAAGATTTAAGAGCTGTTATCAAAAATAAATTACATTTTTTCAAGTTAAAGAAACACTGCTATGAAGGCTGAGAGCCAAGCAGCCTTTCAATGGCTGCATTGATGTCTCCTCCTGTTGCTATTAGCGCTTGTAAGTTTGCTTCACGGTTCAGAAAGCCCATTGCACTCAGCTGCTCCAGTTGTTGCTGAAATCGAACTTCTGGATTTTGTAACTGCTAAGAATAAGATCTCAAGCTATAAAAACATAATACACATTTAGCAAAGTACAGGATTTAAACATAGTTGGTTGTGCACCACTCTGTCTTTACTCATTTCTGACAACACCTTTTTTGAGATCCTAAAACTACGCTATGATATAAATTCAATTCACAATTGAATTATTTTTTTAACAAGTCAGAGCAGCTTCAAATTTTAAGAGTACCTACATTTACATTACATTATTGAACTACAGGGAAAGCTGCTTGTTTGATAAAAAATGATTAAAATTAAATTGGGTAAATTTATGTCCCATGAACAGTTTCTTAAAAGTGAGTATAGGTATTTTAATTGAAACAGACTTCAACCTAGTAATGTGGAACAGTAAGGATTATGATGTCACTGCCTACAATAGTGAATGTCACAGGCTTTTTTTGCCTTGACATGAAAATCACCTCTTTCTTAGTGCTCCAAGTATTTGTTGCCTAAAATTACCAAAATTCTAATGGTTTGAAAGCTTCAGCCTAGAGCAAACTGACAGCTGTGCTTTATGGGATGATCCTGCTCACACAAACTCATGGAAAATTCTGCATTATTTCAGTGGTATGATCTTCAGAGGCATTTTTGAATCAGAACAATTCTCGGAAAATAATATGCTGGAGTAATACCAAGAAATCACTTTTTGAAACCAATGAGTTGATCTAGATATCAACACAAAACCTGTGCAGCTACTGCTAATTTTCCTTTTGTTCTAATTCAACAGTTTCATATATCAAGAAATTGCTACCAGTATTTAAAATCTGCATATGTTTCCAAATCAAGACGATGTAAAGACATAACCTGGAATTTAAGAACTGCCACCCACCTGCTTCCCCCAAGCAAAACTAAATTGAATGTTCACTCAGTAGTGTAAGACTTGACAGCATAAGAACTGAAAAGGTATGAGAATATGGTTTCCTACAGTGACGTTTTCTCATGGTTAGACAACAACGGGAAAAAAGTCTGTCAGATCAGTGAGCTGAACTGACACCCTGTGGCAGCAGAGGAGGAAGCAGCAGGACTGCCCCGCCACCAGCAGTCTGCCATTACACCGGGTACCTACCCCAGCGGCAGGGTGCTGTTTCACACAGCACTCTCAACACTTAACAGCACGTCACCCTTAAAGCTGGTCCTGCTCACCACCCTATGACTGCTGGCAAAGCTGTGACCTTTAGTCGACTTCTGGAACTCTCTGAAAACCCTTAATCCCACTCAGTGCAGTAACAACAGGCACTGCAGTCTGGACCTGCAGAATGTCAGTGAAGCCACACAACGAATGCAGGATCCAAGTAAGTAGAGTGTGGCTGTGCTGAAGCGTGGGACAGAGGCTTAGTCACAGCTAGAGAGTAACAGCAATAGAGACAAAAAGCACAGCGCTAACAGTGTTCAATGTGCTTAAGCCTTTCTCTTGTCTGAGCCCATGCTTCACTTGTCAGTGAACCTTATCACCTCATTCTGCCTCAATCTTTCCAAGCATTTCAAAAATTCAAGGGTATGAAGGTAAGCACATAAAAATCAACTGCGCAGAGGACACTTCTCCACAAATTTGATTTTTTCCAGCATTTACTTGCATGGCTGCTACAGCACTTTTAAGCCTCCTCTGCCCTGCTTTAACGAGAAGTATCCAGGGAGCTCTCCCCTCAACTATCAGCTCCCTTTCTGGTGGTTTGCCACAAAAAAATAAAGGAAGAATTAAAGAACTGTAGAATACAGTGATGTACTTTACCTGAGTATTTGCACCAGCAAGTGCCTGCAACATCTGCTGGACAAACTGCTGGTGAACAGGTTCGGCAGTTCCTGATGCTGGACTTGTATTTTCACTGGGAACAGAACTTGGTATAGTGGACCCTGTTGGAGCTCCAGTGCTTCCCAATCCACCTAAACCAGGATTGAATCTGCATAAATGACAGAAAAATAAATACACCACTTAAACAATAAATATTAGCTTGTCTCTCCTCATTTATTTAATTACTGAGTGAAAATCCTGTCAACAAGTAGGTGACAATTTAACTGAAGTACTAAGACAAAGACCAGAGTCATCCCTGTTTAAAAGTACATGGCAGGCAAAAATGGAACGGATTCTAAAACAAATTTACTTGAACTAAAAAAGGCAGGAGGAAGAGTCTTTTAATAAAACCTGTGTAAATCCCTATGTGCAGAAAGAATGACAACATAACACAAGAGAAAAGTTATTGTCTAAATTTGTAAGACCAATTCTTACCCTGGTATAAGGCCCGGTGCTTCTGTTGCTAGTGTTTGCAAGCCCTGCTGAATCTGCAGCAAAGCCTGCATTGCTCTAGGGTTTGACATAGCTGATAATGTGTCAGGATTCTGCATCTATGAAAAGGAGAGAAACTCTTAATCATATGCAGATGTTCAAAGTTAATATTTACCACTAGATGTTTAATAGAGTCCAACAATTTCAGAACTTGTTTTTCAAGTTTATCTTCGAATATTTACATTAAATCCTTTAGGTTTGTGTTTTGTTTCCCCCCTCCCCCCCCCAAGTTTTATAGAAAGTGATCAATGAACTCTCTAGGTGTGGACAAAGCTTTTCAAATAAGCAGCACACAGGAAGAATATTTTTCATTACCTCTTCTAGCAGATTGCATCATCTTTCAAAGCATGGGACCATATTAGTCCAACATCATTCTAGAATTAATCTCCTATATCATACTACTGGTGAGAAACAACACTGAACACAATAAAACTTGGCCAATAGATACCTAAGAAAAAGTTATACAATATTTCTTTTTCATAACTCAATTCAGATCACATCAGTTTGAGCATGACTATTTGCACATGTCTTCATGTCTGTAGTGCCCTCACACCACACAGAAACACAAATACACTGCAAAACATACTAGCAAGCAAACTTACAATATTCAAAGGCTCTCATTCTACTGTGAGTTCAATTAAAAACTGGCTTTCACTGGCTCCACAGATAATTTAAAAGGCAAACCCTTTTCATTTCTGAGATTACAGACCCAAAACCAAAACTAATGGCCTATGCTCACCTCTGCTTAGATGTCACAGCTAAGTAAAAATCATGTGTTTCAGTCACAACACAGTCTTGGTAGCAAGACCTACTTCAAATAGCGGACAGGCTTAATGTATCTTAGCAGACTTCACTGGGCAACTAGACCATATTCCTTCTGCTGCAAAAACATTTTTTATTCACACAGAAACACACAGAGCAGAATTGCAGAATAGGAAATGAAGAACTCCAGTCTGGAATACAGGTGCATAACGAGACTTAAGCATGGCAAGTTATTAATACTCTCCATTTATCTCTTGGATTTTTATCTTTCTGATACCTAAAAGTCAGAGAATAACTAAATATATAGCTGGCAAAGCTTACCCAGATTTTAAAGAGGAAAACATTTTGGGTTCTCCAAAGAAAGCTACTCCAATTACTTTAAGCAAACATTTAAATCACAACTTACTGTCTGATATTTGGAGCTGTTTTACAGAAATGACGGCCCAACAATTCTCAGAGCACTTAGGTGACCTGGATCTTGTCTCTATTAATGTTATTAATTCCAGTTGTTAAGCAGCAGCAATCCTTGTTAAGACTTGTGTAAAAGCTGCAGATGCAGTCGCTCACAGATGAGTTTTCCTAGCTCTGCTGGGCAATTGCCATTTATTGCAAAAGATGCTTTCCAGTATGTAGAAGAACATGAAACAGTTTCTGCCACTCAAGCCCATAATACACATGCCAGTAGATAAGCAGGGAAGTATAAGTTGCAATATTGTCAACATTCTGAGAATACCCTAACTGGGTATTCCGCCACTTCACCTGCTGATGCTGCTGATCATCTGACCTAACATAGTGAATACAATGGAGAACTAGCTGTGGAGGTAAACCCCAAGGTGAAACTGACAGAGACACCCAAAGGAAACAAATTATTCCCTAATGTGCCTTCATTAATTACCATTTATTCACAGATTTCAAAACACACATGCTCTTCAGATATTACTGAGTCATCACAAAGAAGTGGGATTATGAAACACTACAGCTATTCATGTGCTTGAATTGATTTAAACAGTTTCTTCTGAATACTGAACTTGCTTCTTTAACTCATGTATGTGTTAATTATTTTACTCAAAACCGCCTGTGCGCAATCAGATCTTGGCAACACATATTTAGTCTGATTTGCAGGGACTGCCTAATTATGGAACTCAGGCACTAGATTAAGTTTTCAGTTTGTAAAAAAATTTTTAAAAATAAAAATAAAAAATCTTGCTTGCTCCTGTATAGGGAAGCCAGTACTACTGTACACTGCAGCAGCTAGAATCAAACAGATACCTGGGCTGCAAGCACAGTGTTGTTTGGAGGGGAAGATGGTGGTAGAGCAATCTTTACAGGCAAAAAAACTTCAGAAGTCACTTCTTCTGAATTAATGACTTGGGTCTTTCAGGGGATGCTGTTAAGATCTGCTTACCCAAATACTTAAGGCACATCTGAAGAGGTACGAGAAAAGCATAGCAAGATAGTGGGAAAAGTACTAATCTTTTTATTTGCAAAACAAATCACGTCACAAACAGGTGATCTCTGACTGGTGCACAGCAAGACAACTATTTCTTCTAAACAAATAAATGAGCAAATCTAGGCAGTTGTGCTAGCAACGTTTAAAAACACCCACTAAAAGTCAGGTTAACTTTTCGAAAGGAATAGAGACACGAAGCAAGAACTTATTAGCAAGAGACAACCTAACCTGTTGTCTAAAGCTAATGAAAATATATTACAAAATCTAGCTTTTAGCCAAATCAAAGAAAGCATCAATTTATTGAAAATATTGGTCATTGACTTGCACACTTTTATTAACAGCTAGTATTTAATCTTACTTGCTGAAGGAAAGTAGGAAGTTGTTGTCTCATTTGTTCCTGAAGTTGAGGATTTCCAGCAAATAAAGGATTATTCAACATCATCTATTAGACAAAAATATTTAACTTCAAAGATCATGCAGTAAAAATCATAGAGGCTTTTAAGACAACTTCTTACACAGTAATAATCTATGAAAATAGACTGACAGAATAATAATAATCTATCTCTTTTGCCAAAACTTGTTATGAACCACCAACCTGAACACATTGCAGGGATTATTTTTACTTTTTAAAGGGGGGGCAGGGGCTGTTATTGTTGGTTTGGTTTTGTTTGGTTAGGGTTTTTTTGTCTTTTAAGTGAATGAATTGCCAGATACCTGCAAAGACAATCTCGTTTATGTTACAAGAAAGTCCTTTTCTGCTCAGCATCCACTACAGATCTAAGTGATAGTTTCCCCAGGAGTATCACCTGAAGTCAGGGATATTTTCCCAGTGAGTATTTAATACAGAAAAGATAACATCATTTTAATCTCAGTTCAGGATTTGACTTTGGATATTACTACTTCAAGTAACATTTGAAAGCACTTCTACGATACCATTCATAGAACAGCATCTGCACTTTTACAGTTAGTCACAAAAGAAGTTAAAACCAGAATAATGCCTAGATTGGGCACCACCTCCCCACCCTTCACTTCTCTCCTCCCAGGCTACTAGGGTATTTATTTACTGGAAGATCTACCTTAATTTACAACCAAAACATATTTTGTATAACTAATTCGTTCTTATGCTGAGTCACAAGTTTAGGGCTGTAGAAAACATACAAAAACTTACAAGTTATTTTAGAAGCATACCTGGCATGATGGCCAAATACAAACTGAAGCAGCTCACTACAACAAATTGTTAAATTTAAGTAGCTAATAATTTCAGTGAGTTAGGCATTAACATTAAAAACTGGGCCATTCACTACAAACGACTTGAGATGTTCGCACAAGTGAAAATTTAACTGTATCATACATTGAACTTTTGTTTCTTTGCTTCATTGCATATATTACTACACCAAATGCATTTACCTGCACTGCAAGATCAGGATTCTGGCTTAATGACTGCATCATGCTTCTCATATAGGGTGCAGACAACATGTTCTGCATAAGTTGTGGGTTCTCTGTTATCTGCTGTAATAAGCTCTGCATGCCTGGTGTATTGAACATACCAGCTTAAAAAAAGTAAAAGGTCAGTTTAATAAACATGCTTACTATCATGACACGAATTAGACTACATAAACCCAAGGTGTAACCACTTCATTTCTAAGAGTTTTATCCCTTTAAATAAAATTCAATGTGGTTCTGCTTACATAGATGCATCTACCTTAAAAGTTAAGACAGAGGTTGTATCCAAACAAGCAGTCCCACAAAGTATCTACATTATTAGCTGTCTTCACATTTGCCTCCAAACAGGAAAGATACTATCATTCATTCGAAGATTCTCTACCTTTGTTATTTTAAGGCAGCACACAAGTACTGTTTTCATTCATAGTTTACTTTTCAAGTTTTTTTTTCTACAGAGGACTTTGATACTAGTCAAATGCTCTACGTAAGTTAATATAATAGCAATAAAAACATGGAATCAAAAACTCGTTCTAATGAAAGAATCATTTCAGCAAACTCCCAAGTACATGTAAATATATACAATTGCAACAATAAACACACCTCCTAGTCCAGGTCCCAAATTTGGTGCTGTTGAGCTCTGTCCCGTACTGTCAGAGGCGCTATTTCCAGCACTACTACTGTTACCGCTCTCACCAGTGGTGCTGGTGCTTGTTGTGGAAGTCTGCGAGCTGGACTGAGGAGCCCAGGGATTTGGTAGAGGATCTCTATTTTCTGTACGAGATGGCTGACTGTCCCCTCCTGTTGATGCATTGCTTACTAAAGAAGCAAATGGGTTACCTCCAAACTACAGAGGAAGGAAAAACAATGTCTCAACTACTAAAGCAAATAGTTTTTAAGTCTCCTATAAACATCAAGTTACCCTTCCAAAATTACTCATGAAGATAAATGTTGATATCAGTTATACTCACCATCCTACAGTAATTTATTGTAAATATTCTGAAAAGATGCCAACACTGAGAAATACAAGCACCTCCAAAAAAATTAAATCACATCTCTTTTCAAAAGCACTATTGCTACTACACTGGTACTTTGATCACAGTAAGATCATACTGGTTTCCAACTTAAAAGCCTTTTCTTCCCATGTTAAGTTCCAAGTTACTAAACACGCCCTTAAAATTCTGAGATCCAGGAAAAATTAAGGCAAACAATTAAAGGAATTCAAATTTAAGTAAAACAGAAAATCATCAGCTTCTCAAACACACAAAGTGATATCTGTATTTCTTTAAGCTTAGAAGAGCACAGAATTTTTAAAGATCTTTCCTCTCAAGAGCAAGAGGCCACATAGTGACTTTAAGCTACAATACGAGTTTTGTCAAGTACACATTTGGAAACGTACATTACTTACATGCTTTTTTAAAAAAAATATTTACTTTCAGTGGAATTTCCAATCTTTTCTCACCTGTTCCTGTGCTGCATTCAACATTGGCTCCTGAATATCTGTATACATACGGCGCAAGGCATTGTATCCCCCTGGTATACTTTCAAGGTTGCTCAAGGCTCGGTCTTGGTTTCGCATCATTTCCTGCATCATTGCAGGGTTTCTAGCAAGTTCAAGTGTCTAGGGAAGTGAAACATTTAATCTGTATTAATAAGAAATCCATTCTGAAGTGAAAACATCAGCATTTGGCATTATCTCGGTTCCCACTGTCTAACCCAGTTCCAAATTATGACTTAAGTCAAATCAAGATGTCAGCTTAGTGGGAGTCAACTGAATTAGATATTTAGCCAGCGTTCTACAACTGTCACTATGCTGGCTGGGTCAGGAAGCACTGCCTAAACAGAGGAAAAACCTCAAACGAACTATTCTTTCTTCATCTTTTCAACACAATATACTCCTATCATTTTTAACATAATTACAACAGACAGTCTATAATATGAACTTTAAAAGAAATACCTATATTTTCTTGATACCTTCTGCCACACAGCATATGTGACATATCATCTAATTTTAAAAGCACTCAGAAGTACCTACAGTTAAATAAAATTAAGATGTGTAGTATTTTGGATTATTATTACTTTCTGTAAACTCATTGTTGGCTAAACAACAGAAGGCTTCAAGTACACACAGGGATATCCAGCTCTAACCTCAGATGGGATTACACAGTCTTCAATGTCTTTCAAAACTATACTGCAGATTTTCTGAATTATCAGTCTATTTTGGACATTAACAACGAGAAATACAAACATCAGTTGCCTACAAGCAACCTTTTACGGATTTTCTAACAAGCCTAAAATACTTCAAAGATGTTAAAGCACTCAACTAAGCATGTCAAATTTCTGCTCTGTTGTTCACAGTTACAGTATAATTGAAGGTCATGAACTTAGAGTTCTTTCTACATTACCTGTCTCATTATATCTGGATTATTCAGCATGTGGCTGATTTCTGGATTTCTTTGTATCAGTTGCTGCATTTGAGGATTAGCCATAATTAACTGCCTCATCAGGTCAGGATTTGAAAGCATGCTCTGAACAAATGGATTTTCCATTATCTGAACCATCATTTCTGGGTTGGACATAAGTTGCCGTTGCATCTGACTTTGCAATTCTGAAAAGTTTGATGTATTTAAGCCCAGGCTACTCAGACCTGCCAAACCTCCGAGGCCACCTTTAAGGGGATGAAAAAATATAATTGAACTTTCAGCTTCTAGTATACATCTAAACACATCCAAATTATTTCAAAATACAAAGTAACTGAACATATCCCACACTTCAAAACAATGAAAACTCCACCTTTGCAAGGCTGCTAAGGAGTTACCCACTAAGAGTTTGCTTCTTTAAATAACAAGATACATAACTAAAAATCCAACAAACTGCATCTGAAATATAACTTGATACAATTCTAATAGTTTTTCTCTCATTTGCCACAGCTAAGATATGAGGAATGTTTGAGTTTTTGGACCTTAGGTTCTGCCCACCCCCAACACTTTCCAAAGCATTTATCGATCTCCTCTTGGTTTGACTATAGCCAAGAGAGATCTCTCAATGTGACTCATATTCCCTATTCTAATTAATATTAGAGCTGCTCTTCTTACTAAGGCATCAAGAACTAATAATGCCTTGAACTTGCTTCCTCTGCTGAGCCCAAACAAAAATTTTCAGAAGGTACTAGTCAGTCTGAAGAACTGTTTACACCTAAAAAAGCAATTGCTTACTATGGTTAGCTTTCCAATTCTACCTCTCCCCCACCCCATGAAAGCAAATGAGATGAAGAACAATGAACCAGTAACTCCACTGTGATTATGGAAATAGATAGTATTTTTAAGTCAACGGATTGCAACCTATTTATTCATAAAAGAGAAAATAGATAATGCTATCAGACTTGGAGCTTCAGAAATACTGAATTGTAAGATTAGCAGCAATTTTATTACTTCTATTCCAGATCTTGGCTTCATGTTACAGGTCCAACTTCATCAATACTTTGCTCACAGCAATTCAGATGCACTTTTAAGAGCACAAGGACACTGGAAGGAGTTTCATCACCCATAGTGCCAGGATATATCATCAGTGGCACCTTACTACTGAAGGCAGAACAGCACAAGTCTGAAGTTCTGCATATAAAATTAAGGAAACAACTGATAAACTACTGATCTTCTACAACCAATACCACAGATATCTGTAACCAGTTTTTTTGGGTGGTGTGGTTGTAGGCTTTTTTTGTTGGGTTTTTGTTTGTTTGGGGTTTTTTTGTGTGTGTGTGTCTTGGGTTTTTTGTTGTTGTTTTTTTAAATAAGTTCTGTCTACATTAGAATAAAGCTTCAGGGACAATTACCTGAATCCAAGGGAAGACACCCACCATGCTACCTAACAAATATCCTTACCCAAGCCAAAAGGGTTACTATTTGTTGAAGCTGGTGTTGAGGTACTACTGCTTGATGTTGAGGTGGTAGCAGTACTCCCAGTGGTGCTCGTTTGTTGAGCAGCATGGTCTTGTGATCTAAAGAAGCAAGTTTAAAAAGTTAGTTTAAATAATGCCATTAAAGACACGAATAGTGTCATACTTGAGAATCTTAATTTGCATTTTATTTCTCAAAAATCACACTTATTATCTCTAGATGGCTTCCTGTAACAACAAAAACAAATAAACAAAACCACCACCAACAAAATGTTTCTCAGACATCTGTATTATCATCGTTTTTTCAGAATAGTAGTTTGAAACTTTAAAAGGATGGACACCACTGCAGCTATTACTGCCTTCTTGCACTACCCCTGTGATGACCACCAATGAATTGTTTCCTCTGTCTTTACCTTAAGGATCCTTGCCTTGTTCCACTGTACTCCAATACTACTGATTACATGCCCAGGGCTTAAAGAAATAAAGCCTAGCAAGATTTAATGACAGATTTATTTCATCCGCATCTTTAATAGGATGCCTTACTGAATGTGAAATTCAGTTAATGTCTTACAAATATCAGAATCTCAATAACCTTTAAGATTTCAAGAACAGGGCAAAAACATAGTTACACAAAGTTAAAACCAGTATTATTGAGATCAAAAAGCTAAGCCTGTGTAAAACTAACCTGGTCTCTATTCAAACGAAAAGACACTAGTTTGAAGCCCAAATCAGTTCTCCAGTCTCGTCCAACAATCAATATCATAAATGCTTGTATTTGCAGAATACGGCATAAAAAAAACTTGTAGAAACCATGAATTCAGACCTTACACAAAGATTTGTGGATTTGACAGTTGTGCTGGTTTGACTGAAAGTGAGCTGATTTTATTCATGCAGTTAGAAATCTTCCTTTTTCATAGCTAGCATGGTCATTTATGGACTTAGTTTGAGAACAAGAGATAACACCCCAGCACAGAGTTAGTGTTTGTAATTGCTCTGGTCTGAGAGCCAAGGATGTTCTGAGCACTCTGCCCACAGGTGTGAGGCAGCTGGCAAGGTGGGCATGGATGGGGCAGACCTTGATTGACATCTAGACTGATCAATGAGAATATTCCATGCCATTAGCATCATGCTACATATGTAGGGACAGTCAGGATTTTCTGACTAGTGGGACAGAGACACATTCTGGTTCCTGCTCTGTTTTGGTGGAGTTCTGTTTAGGAGTTACTTTAATTTGGCCTTTTGCCATCCTGTGGTTTGCAGAGGCCTCTGGGACTTTCTGCCTTTTTCTCTCTTCTCTTCCTGGGATCGGCTGTTGGGACCAGGTGCTGCTTCCTGGGACTGGCTGCTTGGTGTGGACGGAGTTCATGAGGAATTGCACTGAGTATCTTTTATTTTATATTCTATTTCCATTTTATATTAGTAATAGTAGTAGTATGTTAGTGTTATTTTGTTATTTTATTAAACTGTGTTTATCTCAATCCAAGTTTCTCCCTTTCCTTTAGATTCTCTTCCATGTTCAGGGGTGGTTTGGGAGGGGAGTGAGCAAGCAGCTATCATGGTTATATTGCTAGCTTGAGTTAAACCACAACAGTACACTAAATTCCATACATTAGTTCACTTCAGAATACCTTTCGGGTATAGTAAAATTCTGTGCTTGTTTCACTAAAGCAAAGACTGGAAAAAACACAAACAAGCAAACCAACCAACCCCAAACAAACAAAAACAACAACAACAAAAAAACAAGCCCAAGAGATGCCTCTGGTCTAGAGGCTTCCCTGAGGTTTCTAAAAGTTCTCTGACTCCAGACATCATCTACCAAAACCAGAGACAGAAACCAAAGGAAAAATGAAACACTTTGCACACTTTTAAAGTTCTTTCACCAAATAATCAACATCGCTTATAAGTAGCGCATCTACTGGTGCACTCTGCTGATTTGAACCAGCATTCTTGTAAATAGGTAAATAAAACATGGCAGGCCAAGTCATGATGGTATATGGCACCACAGGACCAAATTGCCTCATTCAAGATCTTACTGATGTTCTGGGTGTGAAGGAGAAGAAATAAATTTGAGTCCACAAGATTTAACAGTTCTTCTAAAACTTAAGTCCATAGTGATTCCTGTTAATTTGGTTTTGTGTATTTTAATTTGTATTCCTCTTTTGTTCACTTTCAGGTCTATCAAAACACACACAGATTCTGCTGAATGAAAAACAGTTCTAGAGGAAACCTTCCAGACAGACACTAACAATCCAGGAAAGGGAATACCTGAATACTTGGCTTTGACATAAGCTGCCCCGAGACAAGGCATCGGGTTAAACTCTCAGCTCCTGAGAAGGACAAGCATTAATATTCTGTAACATTAATAGCAACTGCAAACTTTGAACACGAGATGACTAACATTAGCTAAGCAGCTGTAACTTCAATGAGAAAGATTACAGACCATATACTGACTGTGGATCTTCTGCTAGAGATATTTGGTTTCCTTTGGTCTAGAAAACACATAAATCTTTGCTCCATAAGTAAAAGGAAAATAAGCAGCATAAAACGCTATTTGGTTTTTCAACGGAGAAACTATTTTGAGAAGCAACTGCAACTCTTCACATCTGGACAAGAAAGGTTCTCAAAGCAAGACCAAAAAGTAGATTAAACTGAAAACCTGCAGTTCACAGTGCTTCTATGGAAATTGGGGGTATATATCCTCAAGAAAACAGTTTGAGTGTCCAGTCTGTCAGTCTCAAGTCTTTATATCCACTTTGCCATTATGTTGCAAAGGAGGAACCCTGTTGCTTGTGAAAAATTACAGGTGTTGACTTCGAACTCTGTATTCAGAAATTCAAGGCATTTTCACTGCCCATTGCTAATCACTCACTGCTAGCCTGGCACTGCATAGGCCAGGTCAGAAGATTACACTGGAAGCCTGTATCATTCTGGAAAATGTAGCACATAATAATAAAATTATCTTTTTTCATCAAGCATCAGCTGGGATGCATGAGGATTCCTGTTTAAAAGTTACACATCTAATATTGTTTAGAAGGGAAAAGATCATCTTCAGGTCTAGTTTTAGAAAAGAACTTTTGTTTATTCAGGTATATGGCAGCAACAATAGCAGCAACTGTTAACAGAAAAGTAAATGGCAAAGCATAAAGCGGCTGGGAGCAATCTGATCTTGATGCTCATGGCTGAAAATCAGCACTTGGTGGGCCACATCAGCAGGCTGTAAGTCTTGCCTTTTGAGTCAAGCATAAAATCCAGGTATTTTAGTAAGAAGAACATTGAGATGGTTCAGGTTCAGGACAATACCTTCTCAGGACTATACCTTCTCAAAAGTGATTTTCATTGTGCTGGCAATTCTCTTCAGCAGGTCTTATGAGCATATTTTTAGTTTATTTGGGCAAAGCTAGCAAGTATCATTTGAAGATAGTATAGATACATGCAAAGGGTCTGTAGGTTTTTTTTGTACTTCCTTGTTGGAGACGTGATTAAAACATTCTGAAAATAACAGTAATACACTCTTGTAAAGTTATTTTAAAAAAGCAGGAGAGAGAGGAGACATGGATTGCAATGCTGATAGGACTGACACAGGGATATCAAAAATTCTCCAAAAGCCATAAACGTGGCATTATGCATGGGTGCTCCTTTGGCCAAAGGCAAAGTGCAAAGAAGGTATCAGAAACTAGCACTGGTATATCACTATGAGTCGTTATTATAGGTCCAATCTATGCAAGGTAAAAGCATCCTGCTATCATTACTTATGAAGCCACTCTGCCACAAAAGCAAAAAAGCAAAAGTCATGACAATAACAGAATACTAGTTCAGATGCAAAAAGCACAAAACTGAAATATCAGCTAATACTGTATACAAGATTGTGATGGCTATTGGGCTTAAATTTCAGGCTAGGGAGGCACAGAGCAGACTAGAGAGACTTCTGCCAGTGCAAGCAAAAGTGTTTTGGTAGAAGCAAGACTCCAGGACAGAGAAGATCATTCCCGCAGGATATAAGCATGGAATTGAAGACGTCCATTTCAACAGGTGCCTACATTTAATGCTACTAATGTCAAAAAGTGCCTAAATTTAATGCTAATGTTACTAATAGGCCTCTGTGACTTTGTGAGGCTTGGAAAAGGAAAGTATATTTCCTGTCTCTCAAAAATTCTATGTTCTTTCGTTTATCATAGGACATTTTCCCACAGAAGGAGATCCTGAAGACAAGCAGGAAAGATTGAAGTAAAAGAGGAGGAAGAACACTTTCATTCTAGAACAAACAACATGTTATTGACTAAGCAAGCTAGATTAAATTGAGGGATAACATTACTCTACTCACCAAAAGGATTTTTTAGTTCAGACTCCTCCTTCTGAGCATTTCACAGAAAGTAATGGGCACATTAAAATTGTATCACCAAAAAAAAAAGATCCTAAAATCCAAGTCTTTATGTTCAGCCAGATAACTGCTTTAGTGCAACTAATTTATCTCATAATTTTATTTCCTTGTTTTACCAAAACAGTGAGTAAGGATTCACTTGAAGTTTTCACACATGAAAAGAAAAGCTGCATAACATATATTGAGATTTGGTAACTAAGACACAGCCAGCACTCAGAAACTAAAACCAAAAAGTTCAGTAACAACAAAGCAAGAGACTTACATTTAGAAACAGTAACCAAATTAAAATACAAGACAAACCAACAAAAAGACCACTGTAACTAAGGAACTGATTAAAGTTATTTAGTCAAACCTACATTTGCCCAACAGAAAGCTGTCACATTAAGAATTCACAGTATTTTTAATTCTGAGAGGTAAACAGAAGATATCACCCATCAGTAAGGTTACCTGTTTTGTGTTTTGATAACCAGGTGAACAGTGAGTCCATCATGAATTCCATGCTGAGACAAAGTATCTTGATCTTTTAAAATTTTTCCAGCAAATATCAACACAAGCTGATCAGTGTGAGACTTGAAACGCTTAGAGATTTCTTCCTTGAACTAAACAAAAAAGTTAATATTACACATTTATGTAAGTGAACACTGAACTATATTTTTAAAAATGATTGAAGGACAAGTTCTTTTGTTCTCATAATGTATCACTCTACTTGCACTGCACATTGTACTTTACAATCTAGAAATACTTTATTAAATTTTCTCAATATTTTTTGTCCATAGGAAGATGGGAAATAGTTACTTTTTTCTACAATAGAAATCAAGAGTTTCACATCTCGATCGCTAGTTATATAACTAGCAATAACAAAAATCTTATTCCACTTAAAGACTACAGTGGCTTCAATCAAGCACGCTTCCATGACAATAAATATGTACTAATATATGTACTACTTATATATACACACACATATGTACATTGTAAAATACGTATATAACTACACACCAGCGAGTATACACTAATACACACCCCACTGAAGCTATCCATTGCAGAAAGACTGAGCATGCACTGTCACAAGTACAATAAATCTGTCTACACTTTTGCTGGAACTGAAGAGAGAAGTATCTTTTCAGACATATTTTTGCTGCTTTTCATGTGTCAAAAATAGCATCCTTTCCACACAGGCAAAAGTGGCTCTGCTTTCTCATTCAACACAAAACACAGTTACATGAAATGCATTTGTAGCCCAGGGCATGGTGAATAGCCACATTCTTCTGCTGACCAGGAAATCATACCCTCATTAAAACAGCTGAACATGGAAGGCCACCTTCTTGCCTTCCTAGACAATAATAACCAGGTTATGCTTTGACTGAGTTTTACTATTATCTACAAAAGTGCTGTCACTGAAATTAAAAAAAAAAAAAAACAAAAAAAAACAAAAAAAAACCCCACCACAAAACTTAAAAAACCCCCCCCACATCCAAGAAAAACACTAAGGAATGACTTCATTATCAGAAAGCCAGATAAATTTATTCAACATGACCAGTCAGTAGGCTAAGTATTTTTAAAACAATCGCAGGCAGTTAGGAAGTCCTTCAGAACTTCAGTCTATTTCACATTTTAAAATTCAATTGGCCATGTTACTTTAAAAAACATCCCTAACATCCTATGGATTTCTCACTCCATATAGGAAAATAAAATATTAATCTTGCAATTAGTTATTATTAAATTACATTTTACAATAGGCAGGAACGAAAGAGTAAAATCCCACTGTATCATGTTTTGAAGGTGAGTCTCTAACTGAAAAAGTTTATAGTGGATGGGGGTGGGGGGGCGTGGGGAAAGGACAGTCTGAGAGATAACAGAGGTAAGAAGTCTCCATGTTTGGGTAGGAAGCTGTCTTTCATTAGTTAAAAGTCTGCTCACACAGTTAGTTCCAGTTTTTGGGGAAACAACTTTTAAATTGGCCTTTATACTAGCAATATTCAGACTGGCAAGTATTCCAGAAAGTCACTCAGTCCATTACTTCCCAAAGCAGGTTACTTACCTGAGTTATTCCTGACATGTTTACCGAATCTGTTCTCCAAGGTCCTCAGTGACTTTTTTCCAAATAAACCTATTCCAGTGTTCTACTACCCTATTTCTTTGTTGCCCTGACCACAATGGACAACACAAAGATTGTTGTTCTCTTCAGAATAAAAGGTTGCAGTAAGGCTAATCTTTCCTTGAGGGTTATGTTTTCTAATCCTATCATTCCCACCACTCTTTGGATTTTCAAATCAAATTACACTGTTTTGTAAGTGTGGCGCTCAAAACTGGCAAAAACATTCCATACCAGTTCTTATCTATACTTAGTGGAACAAAAGGATAAACATCACATCATGCAAGCTATATTCCTATTTACAAGAAAAAGTGAGAAATCCATGTGGGAAAATATCCGTGTAACAGTGCTGAGTTATTTAACAGCTATAAACTTTAGACCCTTTTCTGCAGGGCAACTATTCAGGCAGTTGCTTCCTATTTTGCATTCTTCTGGTTAATTATTCTTAACACACATTCCAAAGTAATAGAAAAACAGCAGAAATATTCAGAATTTGGTACAAAGCTAATAAACAAGAATAAAGAAATACCATACTGTGCCAAATCAAAGAGTAATGTCATTTATCCAAACCCATTTATTATTGTATTTTCCACAATATGCTGTTGCAGTGAGATCCACAACTTCATTCTCATCAGGAGGCTGTAGTATAACAATATTCACAGGATCATAGAAGCTCAAATTGGAAGAGACTTATCGGGACCATTGAGCCCAAGTCCCTGCTCCTCACAGGACTACCAAAAATTAAATCATATGACAACGAGCATCGTCCAGACACTCTTTGAACTCTGACAGGCTTGGTGCCATGACCATTTCCCTGAGGAGCCTGTTCCAGTGCCTGACCACTCTATCAGTGAAGAACCTTTTCCTAACATTCAATATGAACTTCTCCTGATGCAGCTTCATTCCATTCCCTTGTGTCAGCAGAGAGAGGAGATCAGCACCTCCTCGTGTACTGCCCCTCTTGAAGAAGCTGTAGACTGTGATGAGCACTCTGTTCTCCAAGCTGAACAAGCCAAGTGACCTCAGCCGCTCCTCATAAGTCTTTCCCTTGAGACCTTTCACCATCTTGGTTGCCTGCCTCTGGACAGCCTCTAATAGTCTAATGGCTTTCTTCAAATTACTTCATCTTAAACCAAGCCCTGTTACACATTTCTGGAACCTGATATTTACCTATCAAGTCAAGGAAACAAAACACCATTTATGGAACATAATCAAAAAGTATCTAGTATTACTAGTATATAGGCATCAAAGGCTACACACTTCCTTTTCCCTGCTTGCATGTAATACTATTTAAACGACCTGCAAAAATGCTACAGTAAGACATGAATGCAACAACCAATGCACCAGGACTCCCAAAACAACCTCTACAGCAACGTAAGTGCATGATCCACACACACAACAGATCTCTTTCCAGCCAACATAATAAAGCTGTCAAGAATAATGTGCAAATTTTGGCTGAGGCACATTTATATAAAAAACCTGAGATGCCAAAAAGAGTCAGGTCTCTTTATCAGCTTCACTTGCATTCAGCACAACCTTGGGACTTCTGAAATGACAAGGTATAAGCAGAACCAAGCAAGGTTGACACTTCATTCACAGAAGACTACCACATAAAACCTAAGTTATCATGCAAGACAGTATGCAAATTAGTCTGATTAGTATTAACATGCAAAGATACTATCAATAACAGATTAGGTCTGCAACATTTATTTTTTTGCTTAGGCAGGGGGAAGAGAATCATCTATACCTATGTAAAACAGAATCCCAAAACCATTTTCTACACAAGTCGGTTTTTCTTTTTTTAATTGTCAGCATCTAACATGCTGCTTCTGGGAGAGGGGAGGGAAAAAAAAAGTTAAAAATCAAAAAGATTAATAAGTCAGATTTCAGCATCACCTGATCTCTACCAATACTGGAAGATGATTAGCCTTAGGTCAGAGTTCAGCACAAGTCACTACCGTTGCACTGCACAATAAGGAGGGGAGAAGACTCTTTACCACCCGTCTTCAGTATTCTTAGTCTTTCACTGTTAATGAGAGACAATGACCATTGTCTTGTTAACTGCAAGACCATTCCTCCACAATAAAGGGAAAATCCAGAAGTTCTTTAAATTCAGACAACGAAAGGACAAAAGAAATGTCTGGTAATTGCATTCTTACTCCCACAGACCTTATCTGTGTAGTTTTTATAGGACTCCCACCACTCTTACTGGCAACAAATAATTTGGGGGATAAGGTGCTATAGCACTACAGTAGTGAAATGCAGCATAAACAGTGAAGACAATCCTCTCAATTTTCTTTCCCTGAACAGAACCATAAATATCAATGTAGTATGTATCGCCTCAGAGCCTCAAATTAAACATATGCAATAGACAGCAAAGAGCATATAGGAAATGATATTATGATGATGGGAATTAATACAGATTTAGGCAGTTGCCAGAAAATAAAATTTGGTACTGTTTAAATCTTGAGTTTGTACAACCGAACTAAACAGCACTTTCAGTAAATTACAGTTAAAATACCTTGTCACTTAGGTAAACCAAAAGCAGGAGTTCTTAGCGTCACTGGAAATTACGCGCTTTTCTGTCCAATTCTCCTACTGCACTGACTCTTCCTTTTTAACACTCCAAGTAATGGTTTCAGCTGATTTGCTTTACTGTTCTAAAATATGAGTTTTACTTCACTGTAATAATACTAGGCATTCTGATATTACAAAGGTGTTCAGTTATATCTGAGCATAGAAAACGACATGAAGTTGTACAGATAAAGAATGTGTTACCATACCTAACACCTAGCATATTCACAGAAAGTAGTTAATTGTACGCCTCCAGTAAGTGAATACAATAAAAACAATGTAAAGTGATACCAGTTTTAGACGTAATTCTTACACAAATCAGTGGAGAGAAACACAATGGGAATCAGACTGAAACAATATTAATATTGGGACAGAGGCCTGGTTTCCCTAGGGATAAAAGGAGAAAGCATTCTTACCCAGAGCAAATTAATTTAACATCACAGACTCCTCAAAGCATGGCAACTTGTAAAATTGACATGAACTACACCAAATTCAAACTAGCCTTGTTGAAGCACCTTGCCCACATTACCACTGAGAACGTTCACATTTTTTTGGAATCGCACTACCACTTCTTGTTTACACTCTCAATTTCAATGCCACATATTCTCACATTCACACAACTTAAAAAAATTCAGACCAATACTCAGCTCAAAACAAACAAGCAACGTGGAACAAAAGAAGCTGAGTTAACACAAAAAAGGTTTTGCAAAGCAAGTTAGGACTTCTATTACACCTGCTCAACTTGACTGCCTTTGAAGGCTTTTGAAAAGTATGGGTGGACACCACAGCATTTATGCCCAGTGCTGAACACATGCTCGTACCTGAGCTAGTTAAACATTTTGTCATTGAACGAAGCAAATATCTGAATACACTTGAAGTAGAACAGCAGACTAAACAGACTGTTTTGCACTGCCACTTTGCAGAGCAGATTCATTATGTAAACGTTAATCTCTTTGCATCTGACCATTTGACAAGTTGGCCTAGGAAGGGCCTGGTAAAGTAATTCCAGGCAAAATAAAAATCTTAACATGCAAACTGTCCTTTGGTATGTTACCACCACATAATGATTCAAAAGCTTTTGCTGACTCACTCTCTGACATCAAAAACAGCAACTGTGGTAACACTACTATCCATTCATATGACAAAGTGCTGTGAAAAAGGACTAAAAAGAAGAAAACAAATAAATGAAAAATACTTTCCCAAATCCTCTCAATCTTGGCTTAATAAGACATCTTTAAAAATTAAATTAAAGTAACAGCCTGAAAGATGCCTCAGGAAATTAACATCCAGTTCTCACTGAGAAGTGACAGAAAACAGGCCCCTAAAAACTTCAACTGCTTTGAAAATACTAAGCTACAACTTCATCTCGATGACAATAAAAAAGCAAAGTTGCTGATTCCTCCCACAACAAACCCTGTTTTGAAAACAGTAGCGGATGGCGTGGAAGCAAAGGTTTGTATCTAGAGGGCTGAACTGCAGTTTATGTTCCCAGCAGTCCCTCAAACAGGTCTACTACAAAGGAAGATTTTCGAATTACATTACCTTGTTCAGCACTGCTGATCCAAAACACACCCACAACCATTTAAACTTTCAACTGCCATTCCTATTAACACGTGCAGTTAAGCATATTAGCTGGACTCTAGTCTCTCTTACACCCACGCCTAGCAGTTTCAACAGAGCCTAACTTTGATGAGCTCCAGCGTTTTCTTATACAATAGAATTAATGGCTATGGGTCTTCTTGACCCAAGAGATAAGGAACCAAACACATGTGACAATACAACCACCGATAGCTGTGGTGTCCTTTGCTGGTGAATCATCCTGGGTAGTCTTATGACTGTGAATTAAAGTGAGTCAGTGAAAACAGGGTTTCATTGCACAATTCTTGGACATTATACAGGAAGGGGGATGCGAACTTGTGGTTTCAAGCAGGAAAGCACTTTTGGCACACAGCCCATGGTTTGCAACACATAAACCATAGCTAGAAAGTACACCCAAAATTAGACTTCCATATTCCATCTTTCCTGACTTGATGGAGTTACTATCTTCCTGTGCCCTTGCCAATGACTCATGCTAGTTTGACAACAAATTATTTCCTCAAATCTCTGCAACCAAACCAAACTCACAAACCAAGAAACAAATTCAGATTCTTGATGAGCTTACAAGGTTAGTAGCCCATAAAAGAAAACTGCAGCAGTGCAATCTAGTGGAAAGGGCTTGGGACTCATGTTGTGGCCAGTTCCAACCTTTCCAGGCATCTTTCAGCATGCCACCGCACTCCTCCCTCCATGCTTTGACTTAGAAGAAATGGTTAGCAACACTTGCCTTCTCCATGAAAGCCCTTTGCAATCTACTGGTGGAAAGCATTGCACTTGCAACAGAACTAGCCTGTTCTCTAGCAAACCCCTGAGACTGGAAACAGGCATAAAAGGATTATGTGTAAAATGAGATTCTTGCAGTA
This sequence comes from Caloenas nicobarica, assembly GCF_036013445.1. Classification (NCBI taxonomy): domain Eukaryota; kingdom Metazoa; phylum Chordata; class Aves; order Columbiformes; family Columbidae; genus Caloenas; species Caloenas nicobarica. The sequence continues at coordinate 54,781,665 of NC_088284.1, forward strand.
GAGATTCTTTTTGAGAACTTACACTCTATATTCCTTTTCACAAGACAGTGTAAGTTGTCTTATCCTTCAACTTAACTGGGAGGATCTTGGGCCACATCCATGTTTCCTGAGGAAACACTAAGATGTGAGGTGCTGCCAACACACAAATTCCTTCTCATCTGACCTTCTAGCTAAGCACCTTTAAATTGTTTGACTTCAGCAAACTTTAAATTAAAGGTAATACAGAATACAATCATGACTGGACTGCAGACATAATGGCTAACATTCTTTTTAGCCTGCCAGTAGTATGGAACGATTAACCCCATTAACAACAAGAAGTCTAAATGTAAGCATTTTTCTCCATGTCACTATGTAATCCCCACTTCTTAAGCTTTTGACCTAATCTTACTCCCAGGAATTGGCCCGCCTTATATAGCCAAGGTTTATAGTCACAAGATTAAGAATTTGACTGGAGTCTAAAATAAATACGAAGAATATTTTACTATGACATCCCTGCCACAGCTGTTCATTCATTAGGGTTTTCTCTGCTGTTGGCAATTTTAAACTGTATGCAGGACAATCTTTAAAAATTCCATGAGAATACAACTTTATGAGATCTCCACTTGACAAAAAGCAGAGTCTCAACACAGTGTATACATTTACAGATACAATTCAGTAGGTCACGATTTTTTGTCTATAATTTAGTGTAGCACAGAAGGCACAACATTCATGTGTTCACTTAGTTTAAAAAACACGCTATAAGATGTTAAAAACAGTAATACTGAAAACTGTTGCTGCACTGAAGAGAAATTCCATAAAAACGCTGAAGGTAAACAAAAATGGAAAAAACAAAACGAAACTACAAAATAACCAAATCTATCTTGCATGGAGCTAAACTCAATTTCAGTAACTTTTCCAAATGAACATTACTCTGAAATTCTAAAATAATCACAGGACTGGCAATAACTCTCTGCAAGAACTGCAAGCTTCTGAAATTATTAATGTAGATTTGCTACATTTGCACTCTTCTTTGGCCTACCAGTTAAAAATATACAGCAAGGCTTGTTATTCGGTTTCAGAGTTATAATATTCACGGAATGCACAACTTGGTATTTTGCAGTCTGCATCCTCATGTTAGATCCAATGTACGAATCTCTCTTTCACAAAACATAACAAAACAATTCCCCTAAACCTGCAAAGACTTAAAAAAACTGCACTGACACTGCTTACAAATCTATGGTGAACAGAGAAGTGAAAAGCACCCCTATCAGACTGAGATTGCTGGGGAAACAGTGGACAATATTAAAAAGCAAACACAGTCATTTTACCTTTGAGAGAAATGCCTAGATTAAGCCTGCAGAGAGTAGCTGATAGCATACAATACTGCAGCTATGAAAAGACCTGTGAAGACAAGGGAGTAGTCTCACCCCTCTGGCAGCTGCAGAGAAGACCTCAATGAAACTTATGTCTAGGATGCTTATAAGCCAAATGCTGGCATAAAAACCTCTGAATCTAAAACAGACCCACGGGTAAAAACATGAAAAAAATATCAGCATTTTTTCTCTTCACAGCATGAGTTTGATACTCTAGTCAAGGTGCTGGCACTACATCTTACACTCAGAAGCCTTTACTTAATTTTTTGTACCTTCCTCTGATAACTGCACAATATCCTTCAGCTCACCCATAAGGAATTATTTCAAGCTCTGTATCTAGACACCAGTGGCACTCTCACACATGCAACCTGTTTTTGGTGAGGTTTGCAGCTACCCACCATACCAAAAAAACAAAGTGAAGTGGAACTGAATTGCCCCATTCAGAGAGATTTCAGAGAAATTCTATGGAAAATCAAGCTTTGAAAAAAATGAAACTTCACTTTCTGAAGTACTTTAGCATCAAAAGGCCTACATCCTTCACAAGCAGGAGACTCCGGGTTTATAGAACCTCTGTATTACACTTTGATTACACCTCTTCTATGATTTGTGGTTTTCTAATTTAAGTAAATGAAGTTCTAATCAATACTTGCACGGAAAACCTCTAAGAAATACAGAAGAGTTGCAGGAAATAAGTGTTGATGATTCAGTAGGTGTCACTTCTTCTGTTGAGCCAAAGGCACCATGGGACACAGACTCCCACAAGGATACAAAGAAAACCCTAATAATTCAGAGTCATCCAACGGTACAGCCACGATAAGTACCATATCAATAACCAGCACATTTAAGTACAGCAGAAGGCGTGATCTATTTGTACTGCAAATTTTACTAACGCAGCCTAAAAGCATGTCTACTCTAAAATGAAGGCATCTTTGCATAACCTACTCGCTGTTTTAGATCAAGATAACCACTGGCAATAGAGCGCTGAGACACAGGTGATTGCACACGTTTCCGAGAGTCATGCTGGCCGGGCAGGCTGAGTCAGCTCCACAGGACGACTCACAGTTGGAAAATGAGCTCCACGCACCTCCCGAGCCGGCTCCCGACATCGCAACAGGGAGGAGAGAAGCTGGGGTGGAGGAGGAGATGAAGCGGGAAGTTCTTTCGTTAACCCCGCTCTCCTCAGACGGCAGCAGTCCTCTCCCGGGCCGGGATGGGCCCCGGTACTCGCCCCGGAGCGCCCGGGCGAGCAGAAGCTGCTTTGTCACCGGGACGGGCCCTCGCCCCGCAGCGCCGGGGGCGGAACCGCGGCCTGGGCTCTCCTCCCGGGCCGCCATCCAGCCGGCCCCGGGCGCTCCCTCCGGCCTGGCTGCTCCCGCCAGGCCCCCGCTGCCCGCCCTCCCGCCCCCTCGGCCGGCCCCGCCGCCCCTCACCTGCCGGATGCTGCTGGTTTCGGACACGGCGAACTCCTCCTTCTCTTTGGGAGTCTTCACCGTGACTTTGATGATCCGCGGCTCAGCGGCGGAGCCGGCGCCCTGGGCGGGGGGGTCCGGGGGGCTGCGATCCCCCGTGGGACCCTCGGCGCTCTCCGACATGGCGGAGGAGGGGGGCAGGGGGGGGCTCGGCCTGTCCGGCTGCGGCTCCAAGCGGCCCCTCCGCCCCGCGAGCCGCTGGCGACACCCGCTCCCGCTGTGCCGGGCGGAAACAGCCCGGTCGGGGCGCGGCGCGCGCTGATGACGTCGCTCTTCGGGGAAGTTGCTAGAAAGGGGCGGTGTCTGCCCTGGCGTGGGCTCGCCCGTCTCTCTTCCCCCAACGCGCATGCGCAGCCCGGGCCCGGCTGGGAGGGAGTCGCGCATGCGTGCTGGGGGGAGGGGGGGGAAGCGGGTGTTCTGGCCTGCGCATGCGCTGGACGCTCGGGCGTCCGCGGGCGCGGCCTACAGCGGGGGAGTTAATCGCACCTGTTGCTTTTAGAGGTACTTTGCAAATGGTAATAAGTACCAAACTTTTGCTGTTTTAAAAGTAGCATTGCTATGGAAGCATTCTATAGTCGGGGATGGGGTTTTGCTCTAACTTGGACCAAAAAAACCCCCTTATTAATTAAACGTAGTATCAGCAAACTGAGCGCTCTCCCACAAAACGGGTGATTTCCCTGTCTTTTCAGGCAATCCAAGATGCCTAGTCTCGTTCTGGTGTAAAATACACGTGTGGCATTGAATTCTAGGCTCAAATGCCGATTTCTTGCTTTCCCTTCAGTACGCCGCGGCGCTCCCCGCAGGATCCGGGCTCGCCAGGTGGTTGCTGGCTGGGTTCGCTGTTGGGATAACGTCTCGGCAGCTCGACGTAAGCCGGTTCCATACAGCAAAGGCTGGCTGAAGGCAGTTCCAGGTTTCGCCTCCCCTAGAGCTTTCGTTTGCCGCAGACGAAAATAATTTCAGCCACGTTTTAACTACTAAGCCTTTCCTTGGTTGTGCTTGTTCCTTGTCCACGCTAGGTGTGACCCTACAAAGTGCTGAATTCTGCTGCAGCGGGGCACGTTGACAGATGCCAGAGCGAGGGACGCTGTGAAGCAACATTTCGCGCCGCAACGAAGCAGCAATTTCAAGCAGAAATCAGTCGGGTCAAAGTGCAAGATGTTCTTCATCCCAGGCAGTTCTTAGTTTATAGCGATTGCTTGCGCTGACTTTATTGTTACTTGAGTTTGTCATCTCTTGTACGGCCGTGCACAGTAGCACAGCTGCTACCTGGTCACAGTTAGCAGAGATTTACAAGTCAGATGAATAATGACTAATTTACTGATGCATATTTCTTACAAGGGGCAAGGCTAGTAAAAATTGGTAGAAAACTTGGAAGCTATCAAAGGTTCTTAATTAAGCAAAGAGGACATTTGGGAGCTCATTTGCCAGTACTGGAAGCATCCAGATGAAAAATACCCTAAACCAAGACAAAGTGCATGCATGTTCACAGTCAGATAGTTGAGAATACCGCTTATACACAATGCATGGAAATTAAAATGATACAGCAAAAAATTTTGCGTTCTTAATCCTCCTTAGGCCAATGGGGTTTTAAACACATCTTTCTTTCCTCTTGACTTTTCTTTCCCATGTCCTTCCACCTGTGCCTTTATTTCCTCTTCCTATAACTGTCTGTGCAACTCCTCTTCATCAGTTTCTCAGCCTAAAGAGTACAATTATTAGAGATAGGAGCTTAATGTTTATGCCGCTTCATTTTCCTCACCCATGGCTATAGTATTTGTACAAGGGAAGAGTATAGACTTTTCATATGACCTTAAAAAATATATTCTAGATGCTGTTTCCCATTCCTGATTTACCAGGACAAAGGTTAGGACTTTTGTTTTAGACACAGTTAAAGGGATTAAATTAAAAAAAGCTGCGTGCTAAAGTGTAACTGGATAGACAGCCATTATCTCCTGCTGCAGATACGGTGCTCACTGAGCGGATACTCTGCCTGGAGTACAGCAAACAGCAACATCATCTTAGATCTGAACCAGAGGGCAACATCCTCGTCAGTTCATCAGTAATTCTAATAAATGAAATGCCGTCGCCTCATTTTCAGTGGGGTTTGCTTTACTCTTTGGAAGATAATAAAGATCTTCATAGAAGTAGTGTTAGGCAGGAACAGCATCTTGAGCTTCTGAACTGTGACTGCTACTTCGTAGCTAGAACCACACACTCAGAAGTCTAGAAAAACCACTTTTATGCTGAACACATCTTTTTCCATTGTACTTTATTACCTAAGCCCTATTCCTACTTGTTTTGTTGGTTTGATTCACAAGAACCATATTTAAAGTTTGTAGTTGTATTTAGTCATATCCATCCCAGCAATTCCTTTTCTCCAGCGCCACTCTGCGTGTACCCTGTGCTTTGCTCTTTCCAACAGCCTTTTTGTCTCCTTAACCTGTTGTGTGGAGCTTTTTGTTTCTTTAGGCAAAGACACCTCAGCTCCCCTCATTTCAGATTTTTTTCCCCAAAATTCATTAGTATTCCTAATTTCAGCATGGGAAACTTGTATCTGTATTGTTGCTTTAACCACCTACTTTAAAGGTACTGCAGAAACTATGCAGTCTAACTACTTTCTAATGTTCAGTAAATAGGAACATTTATCTCTCTCTTCTGGCTGTCTCACCTCACCTTTGATTATGAGATTGTGATGATTGTTTTTTTCAATGAAAAAAAAATATTGTGTTGCTACATATGCAATTTCCAGCTTATTTCAAAGCAACTAGGACAGATACAGAATACTGTTGAAGATTTGTAAGGGAAATCAGCAATGACAAAACTGGCTACTGTAAAGTTACTTACACTAACAGTCTAAAATGACTCATTGTGGGAAAGTAATAGCAAGACAATTGCTGAATTTTCAGAAGTAAGCACACTGGGAGTATCTCTCCTGAAACAGGCTGCAACAGCTATTAAAAAAAGCTTTGTCTTTATGAACATTCAGTTAGTACAAATGTAAAAGGAAATAGATATGAGAAAATACAATTTATTTTTTTTTCCAAGAGTCATACAAGAATTAACAAGTAAGAGCAACATAGTGGAGAACACATCAGCTGATAGAAGAATTTCTCTGTAACTTATACTGGATGGGCTAATACACCAAATGGTGAACAGGGAAAGGAGTTGTGTTGAAGAATGAGAACTGCCAAACTTAGAAAAGTGTGCCTATTTCTTTAGCACTTAAAAACAGAATAAGTTTTTATGAAGACATTAATAAGCACTTTTAGAATATAACCTGGGTGTGTATTAGAAGGGGGATGGTTAGTAGGTTGAGAGAGGTTCTCCTCCCCCTCTACTCTGCCCTGGTGAGACCGCATCTGGAATATTGTGTCCAGTTCTGGTCCCCTCAGTTCAAGAAGGACGGGGAACTGCTGGAGAGAGTCCAGCACAGGGCTACAAAGATGATGAAGGGAGTGGAGCATCTCCCTTCTGAGGAAAGGCTGAGGGAGCTGGGTCTCTTTAGCTTGGAGAAGAGGAGACTGAAGGGTGACCTCATTAATGTTTATAAATATGTAAAGGGTGGGTGTCACGAGGATGGAGCCAGACTCTTCTCAGTGACAACCAACAGTAAGACAAGGGGTAATGGGTTCAAGCTGGAACACAAGAGGTTCCACTTAAATTTGAGAAGAAACTTCTTCACAGTGAGGGTGACAGAACACTGGAACAGGCTGCCCAGGGAGGTTGTGGATTCTCCTTCTCTGGAGACATTCAAAACCCACCTGGACACCTTCCTGTGTAACCTCATCCGGGTGTTCCTGCTCCAGCAGGAGGATTGGACTAGATGATCTTTCAAGGTCCCTTCCGATCCCTAACATTCTGTGATTACAGAAGTACAAGTAGAAGCTGGCTGACTAGACACAGAAAATCAGCAGAGAACACAGAAATGGGAAGGAAAGAGCCACAGAAGAGACTAAGGAGGAGACAAAACAAAATACCTGTAGATCTAAATACAGAGGACTTAGTTAAAAGTCCTTTTTTTAACACACTGTAGCACTAAGTAATTTCCAAAGCAAAGTATGTGTGAAGACAGTACTTCACTGGGAGGCAGTGCAGAAAGTGGGACAAGAGTATATCAGTAACAGTATTATGAGTTTGTAAAGCTCTTGTAGTTAGTAGTGACTTCTGAAAACTAATACCGTGAAGATGCTAACAGTGGAACAAGACTTTTCTAAGAAATTAGACACCGTAGCTAATAGTCCATAATTATTCTAATTTCATAATAATACTGGAAGCCTTATTGTAGCTTCACTGACTTGTTTGTCCTACCTTTTTTTGGTCTGGCCACCTCTTTGAAAATAGTTTTCCAATACTACATCCTCAGGATGGGACCAACACCACTTTTCAGAACTGTGAGCCCTGTCACCACACTTAACTGCAGTATCGTATCCTAACAGATAAAACACTGCTGGGTGGAACGATGTAATCTGTCTTTTACTAGTCATATTCAAACTAAAACCCCTTTATTTGCAGAGGTCGCATGTGTTTTTTTCATTGTCTGCTACCCTACAGGAAATATTTACCAGAACAGGACCAAGACTTTTTATCAAATCAGTGGTGCCTATAACTTTAAATGTGACTTTCAACATGTTTGTAGTGTTCCATTTCAACAGCTATCCCAAAATATCTAAGATCCTAGGATTTAATACTGCATTTAGTGCTGCACAAGCAATTCTGCAGTTTTACAGCTGTACTGCATTCACTGACAGTTACCACAGGACAAAAAAATGTTTAAGCTTTGTCTCTTAGCACAAGAGGAATTATTATTAGGTAAGCTCTGAAGAATGACACAGGGCACTTTTCAAAGCTGACAGGTAGGAAAGCTCTTTTCACATGGCAGTTCTACATATTAGCTTCTACGTTTTGTAGCTGAAACCAACCCAGGTATGAAAAGGACACAGGTCACAGAATCGTAGAATCACAGAATGGTTTGGGTCACAAGGGACCTTTCAAAGATCGTCAAGTCCTGCCCATGGGCAGGGACATCTTTCCCTAGTCAGGGTGCTTAAAGCCCCATCCAACTTGATTTAGAATGCTTCGAGGGATGGGGCATCCACAGCTTCTCTGGGCAGCCTTTCCAGTGCCTCACTACCCTCATTATACAAAAATTTCTTCCTTATGTCCAATCTAAATCTGCCCTTTTTCAGTGTGAAACCCTTGCCCCCTCATCCTGTCACTACTGGTCTTGGTAAAAAGTCTCTTTCTTAGAAGCTCCCTTTGTATGCCAAAAGGCCTCAATAAGGTCTCCCTGGAGCCTTCTGCAGGCTGAACAAGCACAACTCTCTCAGCCTGTCCTCATAGTAGAGGTGTTCCAGCCCTCTGATCATCTTGGTGGCCTCCTATCAATCCTCTCCAACAGGTCCATGTCGTTCCTGTGCTGAGGGCTCCAGAGCTGGATGCAGGACTCCAGGTGGGGTCTCACCAGAGCAGTGAGACTTGCTGGCCACGCTCCTTTTGATGCAGCCCAAGATATGACTGGCCTTCTGGGCTGCAAATGCACGTTGCTGGCTCATGTCCAGCTTTTCATCTACCAGTATCGCCAAGTCCTTCTCTGCAGGGCTGCTCTCAACCCCTTCATCCCGCAGCCTGTATTGATAGGAGGGATTGCCCCAACCCATGTGCAGGACCTTGCACTTGACCTTGTTGAACTTCATTATGTCCTATACAGGGAGAGGAAATAATGGCTGTTGATTTTTTTTTTCCTAACAGATCTGGATTCAGCAACAGCAAGATGCTTTTGCATGAGCTGTCTCATTTTCAGTTTTGACTTGGTGAGACTTTGACCATTTGCATACCAATACACTTGGATCTTCATAGTCATGAAACAAAGTTGTCTTAGTTGAAAAATTCTGTGAAAGCAAGAATTCAAACATAGAAATGGAAGAGTAAATTTTATTGAATGATGAAAATCTAATGGCATTACAGTTAGTTTCAGCTCTGCTGGAATACTAGTTTTTAAATTTTCCTGTAGCAGAAAGTGCAACAAGTCAATTATTCAGACTGTTAAACAAACTAGTAATTGTTAATTTCTCTTCAAAAACTGCATAGTTGAGCAGTTGTGCAACAAATATATAAATTTCTGCAAAACCCTGAAGAAAGACTTTTTTTTTTTCTTTGAATCTGGTGACAGAGGAGATCAGCCGCACTGGTCAGATTCTGAGTGCCTTTTCCCTTTTTTCCCACTCTGTAAGAATTAAAACAAATGTTTAGTTAATATACTTGACATGGCATTTTATATCTGCAGTTATTTTGTATATTGAAGTAGTATAAACTATCAAGAAAGAAAAACTCAGGAGTTAAGTTGCATACTTTTGTTAAATTATACAATTATTATGGGATGCAAACTTGTCTGAACACAAAATACTGTTATATAAATTAAAACAGTCAAGGCATTTATAAATAACTGAGATGTTAAGGTCTAGGGATGAAACCACACTCATTTATTCCCTTTGGTTTTGTTTTTAGTTTCTTTCTTTGTTGTTAATCCACAGATTTGGGTTACTTTTTTAGAAAGGCTTTTTTATATTTCAAAGCAGTATTCCATAAAATAGTGGGTTTCATGTTATCAAAGACAACGCCACAAGTAGTAACATAAGAAGGGTTGTCCTGGTCAGCCTGCAAGACTACAGGATAGAATAATAAAAGCAGAAACAACAATCCCTGCAAGGCAGATGAGACACTTGTCCTAAGACAAAACACGCACACACACAAAAACAGTTTTAAAAAAAAGTAAAAACCCAACCAGCCAAACAAAAAAACCCCAGAGTGATGAAATAAGCAAGAAATATAGCAAGGTGTGAAAAGATAAAAGCATATTAGACTTGGGGGAGGAGGAGGAGGTCTGGGAGAAAAGAGCAACAGAATAGGCAATTTTGCAGTAATTCCTAAGCATACAAAGATAATATTTCATAATTTTTGTACTATTATTCTTTTAATCCTGTTTATTACAATTAACCACCAGATAAATTTCCCGTATTCAAAAATTTCTATTTACAGAGAAAAATACTCAACATTAGCAAAGGCATGAATGGGAGGGGAAAACAAACAGCCTGAAGTTCTTAAGTCAGAACAATGATGTCAGTGACTGAATTTGACAAGAGATTTACTTTAGTTTCAATTAGTGGTATGAGCACTCAGCTTGTCTGTAAGGGACTGAACAAGCATATATATTTGTCAACTGCTACAAGATAATTTTAAGAAAGAACTTGCTCACTTTCAGTAAAGTGGCAAGGGGTAAAAGACAAGAGGAAAAGATGAGGTTACATACAGAACCCCATGTAATGCTAGCCAAAGAATTTGATGTAAGCAGAAAAGATTGTTCCTTCAGAAACCTAATTATGGCTTAATGAGACAGTTTTCACAAAATTATAGTATTCCAACACAAACAATGTGTTTCAACTTGAAATAGGATAGCTTGCCAAAGACTACATGGCTACCTTAGAAGTTTCCATTATATACCACAGGCTCTTTTTGTAACCTATGCAAAAGGTCACAGTTCAACCAACCAACCAAAAAACCCACCAAAATCAAACAAAAACCCCAAAATCTGTCAGGTCATGCACAAGTACATATCCTTATTCGCAAATACTGTCACTCTGAAAAAAAAGAAAAAAAAAAAAGTTGAATGTTAAGCAGGATACTACTTATGCAAAGTTAACTGAAATCACTAATGTGAGTTGTATGAGCAGCCAAGTTAACAAAACAGCATATGCACACTCAGCAAGACACTGATCTTATCACTTGTATTTCAACACAGCTTGTGAATTTCCTATAACGATTTGGCTGGAGACAGAACTCAGATACAGCATCAAGCATCAAAGAAACAATGTGGCAAAAAAAAAAAGCAGCGCCATGAAGTCTACAGTTACTCCAGTTACACACTGAAACCAACTCGTTGCTTGAAGTATGCTTGTTGACTAGCACACTTCGAGAAGTTTTGAAGTACAAAACAAGTGGCAGACTTCAACCTGCAAAGACTGTGCTTTACTTTTGCTACTTCCACCCCCCCTCCACGAGTGCTAATTTTTTTTTTACCTGGAAAAATTAGAGCTAATAGGTCAGTTCAGAGCACATTACCTCATGATACTCTCAGCTACACCAAGAACAGGTAAACTTACAGAAAAGAACTACCTGGTATTTTGTTAATTCTGCCTGCAGTAGTTTCACTTTGGATCGTTCTTGCTCTAATGCACCATGAAGTACAGTTACCTAAAAACACACAGAATATGAATTTATAAAATATCCTTTACATCCATAAATTTATGAAGTCAAAGTTGATCTCCATTGTATTGGACAGACAGGTAACACAGGCTGAGTTCCAGCGTGACTACCATTATCATTGTGCAAGAACTGAAAGTACAAGTAAAATATTCTTTAATGACTTTTATTTCCCAAGCTACATTTACTGGTTTACCTGTATAATGATAAAGAAAAGCTACGAAGTTAGAATGTCTTTGACTTTTGGACTCTGCATTAATTTATTCAGCAAAACACTTTACTGATATAGTATTATGCAACAGACAAGCTTATTACATCACCCTCAGAAAATAGTACTGTGTTATAGGTAGGACACTTGGACAAGGCCTTACAACAGTCACTGCAGACCAAAAACTAAGCATAGAAGTCTTGCATGCTCTCTCCTGGAGTGAGCTGCCAACTGACATGTCTTAAGTAATTTATAGCTCACTTGTGTTTGTAAACTTGAGATTAGAAATTAAACAAACAAACACACACAAAAAATCCCACAACAAAACTCAAACTAAAAACAAACAAACAAAAAGAAACAAAAAACCCCACAAACCACAACACATCAAAAAAACCCTCATCCAGTAAAAGAGCATCATCTCAAGCACCTTTCTGAGCTTTCTAGCTGGGTTTACCAGAGAATGATCATCCTGAAGTGCTATTTAGGGCAAAATTATTTCAGGTCTGAGGTCTGCCATCTTCCTTGAAACAGTTCTAAGTGAGTTACACTGGGGATTTACATAATCAGTGTTCTCTGACACACTTAGTTTGGGGCTAAGGATGAAATGCAACATTTTTTGCCTCCAACAAGTTTTGTTTCAGCTTCCTCCCCCCCTTTATCGCTGCCTTAAATAAACAGCATCTTTGAAATACCTGTGAAAGTTTACATTTAGAAATCCTTGCTTACCTGTACAGTCAGTTCATTTTTGATAATTTGAGATTCTTCAACCTGTAGGAGTATTTCTGCTTTGTCTTTCACTACAGAGAAACAAAGATACAGCATGAGGATCCTTCTAGATTTACAGGTCTTCATCTGCAATAGCACTATGACATCACTTTATTTCACTATTTTGTACCCTCTAAATATTGCTGTCTTCACTAAAAGAACAGTAGATGTTGTAAATCAAAATAATCTATTAGTTACCAGTGCCATTAGTAGCAGCCTGAAAGATCTGGAGATTAAGCCCCACCCTTGCACTACTTATACCCCACGGTTAACCCTATAAGCAGCATGGATTTTAGAGATATCCATTGTGAACAAAGTCTATCAGAAAACTGAATATTGGCAATGAATGAAGATTTTGGCATTGTATGTTTTACTTACAAGCTCAGTCATAGCTATGGAAACTTCCATTTACTCAAATATGGAGATCTTAATAGTGGTTTGGGTTGGAACTGACCTTAAAGATCAGCTAGTTCCAATGCCCCTGCCATGGGCAAGGACAGCTTCCACTAGACCAGGTTGCTCAAAGCCCCATCCAGCCTCGTCTTGGACACTGCCAGGGATGGGACATCCACAGCTTCTCTGGGCAGCCTGTTCCAGTGCCTCACCATGGTGAAGAATTTCTTCCTTATTTCTAATCTAAATCTACCCTCTTTTGTTTTAAAGCCCTTGTCCTATCACTACATGCCCTTCTAAAAATCGCCTTCCAGCTTTCTTGTAGGTCCCCTTTAGAAACTGAAAGGCCACAATACGGTCTCCCCGGAGCCTCGTCTTCTCCAGGGTGAACAACCCCAACTCTCTCAGCCTGTCTTCATAGCAGAGGTGTTCCATCCCTCTGACCATTTTCATGGCCCTCCTCTGGTCAGTGTCATTCTTGTGCTGGGGACCCCAGAACTGGACACAGCACCGCAGGTGGGTCCTCATCACAACAGAGCAGAGGGGCAGAACCACCTCCCTTGACCTCCTGGTCACGGCTGCTTTTGGTGCAACCCAGGACAGGGTTGGCTTTCTGCGCTACAAGCGCACATTGCTGGGTCATGTTAAGCCTCTCATCAACCAACAGATATCTGAAATATTTAGCTAGTGTATGTGAAATATCTGTGGATAACTTAAAATTCTCAATAATAAGAAATCAAGTTTTTTTCAAGGCTCAAATCTGCCATAAACTTTCTTCTCCCCAAAATACCAAATACTCGGTCTGTAGAAAACTACAAAAATTGCTCATTTTATAGTATGTTACTATTCCACAAACAAAGGAAAAACCTTCAGAACTTCAGAACCTCTTTCCTCTCAAGGTGAAAATATTTCATCTTGGCTCAGACAATGACTCAAAGTAATAAAGTTCCAAGTCATATTTTGCAGTGATCTATCACATTATGAACAGTTGAACTAGCTTAGACATAATTTTTGTAAACATATGAAAAAAAAAAGCTTTTTTTTTAGCTGAAAATTTATCCCAGAGAAGAAACTATATTCAAGAGGTAAATTAAGAAATTGAAAAGCAAAGGCAATTTTGTGACATAATTAGTGTGGCTAGCATCATAGACTCAACTTCATCAAGCAAGGTTAGGAATATTAAAGGATAACTACACATAACAAGTCTAAAGATGCCAGGATATTTACATCTAGATGAGTGTATTTTTTTCCACAAACTTTGTTAACAAAATCTGAATCTTAAACTTTGGATACTGTAATAACAGAAGAAAATTATGATACAGTAGCACATATAATCCTGTTGTTTAGCTATTCCTTCTCATTGTGTGGCAAAAGAATTGCTTAGGTGTAGAATGATGTTTCCAACAGTTCAAAGCACAGCTTGCAAAGATGCAAGCACTGAAAAGTTTCCTCAAGTGTGTCTAAACAGACATTATGACGAGATCAGCTCAGAACAGACGGCTGTCACTAGCAAAAGAAAGACAAACTCCAAGTATCATTCTGCCTAAAACATAACTGAAAAGTTTGTATTTCAAAGAAACTCAACATGCAACTGATTATTTGATTATATAATAACAGACATGCAGTACTGTGTGGTCCAGCCAATTCAGTAGTTCACTGGAGTTGCTGAAAATTGATAGCTTCTCAGCTCTTTATAGCTATCACTGAGTTAAATTATTTTTAAAAAAAGCTGCTTTGAAAGTTCCTTCCATGTTTTAAAAAGAACATTCAAGTTCCTGATAAAACTCTTACTTACTTTCACCTTCTTGCATAATCTTCAGAAGCTGTGCATTTCTTGCTTTTACTTCTTTATACTTTGCCTGTATTAAAGAGATTGAATTATTACATGTATACCCTACTGAAAAAGTATCTATAAACTACGCATGACTTAGAGTCAGACTTAAAGAGTTTAAAATGATCACTTCTGCAGATAATCTAATCATAGAATCATTTATGTTGGAAAAGCCCTTTAGGATCATGTATGTTTTAATTAAACCACAGCCAAAGTAAGGAATACACAACAGGAGAAGTAGACTAATAACTGAGAGTTGAGGGAAAAAAAAAAAGAAAGGCGGCAAGCACAAGGTTTAGAGCAAGTTAAAGAAAGTTATGTCAGGGCATTTATAGTGCAGGAACAACCATTCAGGTCTGCCGTTCTGATGCCCGTTCTATCAAGGGCTTTGTGGTTTCTCCCCCAAAAACTTACAACAATTATAATGCACTTTCTAGATATAAATAGTTTGCCAAATTACTTGGCAAGTAGGACAAGACCCCACTGCTCTACAGATTATTTTATTCAACAGTTATTGTTATTATGTTAGTTTCTTTCCTTTTCAACTCTTCAAAATTTACTACTCGAGAACCTATTTTTGCTGTTTTTTCCAATCTATCTGATATCACCACGCTTTCTTCATCAGTTAGTCTTTTCCTTAATTGGCCACTAGTGTCAGTGCTAGCCATGTATCTTAGCTGTAAACTTATTTTTCCTGTCACAAGTCTCTTCATACAGTTTGCTCTTATAGGCGTTTGAAAAAAGTTTAATTTTAGGCATACAAAAAAATCCCAACAATATATAGTTCTTAAATACAGGAAAGATGAGTAGAATTTAAAAACACAAACAGGTTGGAAAAGACCCAAGAAAATCCAACTTTCTGCTCAAAGCAGAGCTAATTTCCAAGGCAGATCAGATTGCTCAAGATCTTGCCTAGTCTTAGATTACATGTTTATTGTTTTTACCATGAAAACAGCAATACTAGAAAACAAGCAGTGACTGATATGCTAAATATGATGTTTATTTATGGATGCTTTGTCTTGATTATTTTGATTATTTTTAGATGCTTAACTTACCACAAAAGACCACTTCATGTGGCACTGAAGAAATAATCTGTTCTGTGAATGTCATCTGTGACCAATCTAAAGCATCTCTACAGATTGCTCACATTTTAATAAACACTTTGTTTCAAATGTATAGTAATGTTAAATTTTGTCTACTATTTGAAGGTATTATCAGCTACATACCTCCCACTGAGTTATTATATTTTTCAGTTCCTCAATTTCTGCATCTTTCTTTTCAAGCTCAAGCTTTAGTTGTTCTGTTTTTCCGTCTTTCAAAACGCTCTCCTATAAGCAAGAAAACAAATTCTGAATAATTTAGTCATGTGAATCTGATTCTCGGGAAAGGCAACATATTTGTTAGTGATTTTTTTTCATCAAAACTAAAGAGGTGTATGTGAATAGATACCAAAAGGATAAGAAACTCAGTAATAAATATTGGCATTTTCTGCAGAGCAAAAATTATTTCAATCACAAGTGTTTCATGTTAAAAAAGTAAATAATTTAAATACCTCTTCAGATAGATAAAGGTATTACAGTGTTGTGTCTTTTTTAATTCTTTATCATGCTTTTAATTTGTGCTTTCTACTCAGGTGCTCCCTTCCGATCATTGAACAAGCTTCATTAGGCAAACTTCACTTCAGAATGTCAGCTGTTCTACATGCCTGGTTGTGTTCATGAAATGTGCAGTTATCTGTTTCACCGCCATCAGTGACCTGGACTCTCCTTTTCTCTCTTTCAAGTGCTCTGTGAACATCACCTTCCAGCCTGTTGAAAAATCCTCCATCATGCAATGAAGACTGGGAAGAGTTCAGGTCCTGTCAAAAAATAAATTCTGTAACATGTCTTCCTTTACATGTAAGATAATATTGAGCTAGAAAACAACATGTTTCAAAAAATGGCTTAAGTCATGGAAAAACATTGCATCTAGATATTGTTTTATGTTGTACATCCTAAGAATACTGTGACTTCCACCTACAGAATATGATACCAACTGAAGAGCCTAGAAATTAATCAACAGTTAACATTAGCTGATGATGAGATGACACAAAAGCATGAAGTTGGAACTTAATAGTTTTGCACTACAACTACACCAATTTATGTTTTATTTCACTATTAACTATTCTTCCCTCTAGGAGTTTTAGTATTTGGGGACTGCGTAGTAGCATCGCAGCACTTTCTTATATAATTTGCTTCTCTTTTTTTGTACTAAATTTTTTATTTCTTAACATGCTTTTAAATCTGCAAGTTGCATCAAAGACTACCTGAAAACTAAAGAAGCAAGAGGCAGTTCTAAGAAAACCAGTGCTGAGTTCTCAAGATACATGAACTGCAGTCATACATGTCTATTAAATTGGCACCTGTAAAAATTTTCCAAATGGAAATCAGTTTTAGAATGAATGCATAATTGATTGTCACTACAAAAAGTGCCAAAATAATTACCTTCTAAACATAAAAGTTTTGTTTGTTTTTAAATTGAACTAGTTTGAATAAGACTTACCTCATGTTTTTTAGCAAGGTTATCTGAAAAGAATAGAAAAAATATGACATCAGTAAGTTACTCAAATATTGTACAGTTGGCTACTGAAATGACAGAAAAGTGTGTGTGTGTAGGGAGGGGAAATCTATTGGGGTTCTTCAACATGAACTCTCCTCTCAAAGTCACAATTTAAAAAAAAGTCATTACTAAAGCATCAGAAGCCAAGATTATAAACTGTTTTACATCAATCTCTGTATTTGCATCTTCACCCAGATCCTTCAGACTACCTAATCAAAGGCAGGATCCCATATTTCTTTGCTTCAGTGAAAGTGGAAGGCAATGTCTTAAAGCACTTAAAGAACTTAAAGCATTTCTTGGTTTGTTTCTTTTCAAGTCTGTTTAGGCTTTTATAGCACAAATCTCACTGTATACCTGAATGCCTTCCATGACTTCCAGACTGCTCTGCTTTCCATCTTTTTCCTCTATTCTGATTATTTGAAAATAATGTGTTTAATAAATTCGGTAGATTTAGATAAAAACATCCATAGAAGAAAAACCTTAGAAAACAAACTACTTTCTTCCTAACATCTAGCTTGATTTCTTCACTAAAATTCAGAATCTCTGCTTTGTAGACACAGATGAAGGAATTTTAAACATATAAATAATGCATATAATGAGTATATACAAGTTATTTCAATATTTACTCATCTTAATAAAAGTATAATGAAGAAAGGCAAAAAGTGACTTGCTATTACCCAGGAAACAGAGAAACTCAGTTGCCTGAGGAGTGCAAACATAGTAAAACAAAAAAAATCCACTTAGTTTAAAAAAAAAAAGTCACATTAAGAGTGTTTGAGTCCACCACCCACCCCAGGGATACCACATGGAATTATGTCTTCCTGAAACTCTTCTTTTTTCCCTGCTAATCTAACTAGCCTGTTATTACATAACAAACACTTAACCTTTTAGACTTGGTAGGACACACTAACTGCAACTCATTTAGTCTTTGTTTGAACACGGTATTAATGAACAGAGACAGAAGAGCATTTTGCTGTTAGCACACACACTATGAAAATTCTGAATAGAACAGCTGATATGGTATGATAAGGCATACCTATATTACTGTCTGACTGAAAGTCTTTCAGAGACACAGTGAGAGGTTTGTCTTTTCCTTGCTGGTTCTTTTTCTTATTCACAGACTTTGACTGAGATGAAGTATTTTCAACATTTTCACATTCCTAGAAGAATAAAGTCCCACTGGTATAATTTTCTTCAATACCCAAATATTTTTTCCTGAAGCTTTACAAAGAAAAAAGAAATAGTGATAATATACTAAAGGAGGTTTTAGCCTGAACAGTAATTTGCGGGCTTCAGAGCGGTTTAAAGAGTGCAAGACATGTCAACAACTAAGCATCAATTCTGTTCTGTGAAGTAGAGCATTGCTCTTCACTAAACAGCGAATGAACTATTACATCAGCTTAATATTTCCTCAATCACCTACATCAAATTCTATCCAGAAACTCATAAACTGAGAACATATGGTAGTCAAATGCAGGAAAGCAGAGTGCTACAAAATGCAGGTTACTGTTTTCTTTAAAAAACACAGGTCTACTGTACCTTCTTTTTATTCTCAAAATATGCTTGCTCATTCAGTAGAAGTCGAAGAGCTATTAGTGTGCAGCAATGCTCTACCAAATGACCTTACTCCTGTTGAAATCCAACGGCCTGATACACGATAGCCCTTTGAACCAAAGTCCCACCTCCCCACACATCCACTTGAACATTCTTAGCAAATTATCAATGTCCCAATTGTTAAAAATAATCCTAAATACTAATTCATTGCATATTTTAATAAATATTTAAAATACTCTTAAATGTTAAATCATCTTGAGAAAAAAAAAGTTATATAGAAAGTAATGACGGAAATGGAGCACTTTTCTTTCTGTAGAAATGTGGTTTGTTCAGTGTACTCATGTATTGTGTATTTTGAATACATAGTATATATTTTAAATTATTCAGAGGTAATTCCCAAGAAGTCTAAAAAAGATGCTATGTTACTATGCCTAAAGATTGTCTTCCCTTTTAAAAAAAAAAACTTATAGTAAGTTAAAAATTTATAGTACTCTCCCGTTCAAAAAAATGAAGTATTATAGTTGCACAAAAGCACACATGCAATTTTTATTTCTTTATGATAAATAATTACATTTAAGTTTAAAATTTTTCAGAACATTTCATTGGCTCCTGATTAATTGTAAATAAGAAGCAACTTCCTGTTAGAAATAAAAATTTCATCTTAGCATACTTTTTCAGAACAATTCTTCAGTGTACCATAAGAACCACTCAGAAAACAGCTGCCTGACCAGCTAAGAAAATGTACACACCTTATTAGAACTAAAATATTTACACTCAGAACAGAGAAAAGATGCTAGCAAAAATGCAAATAATTCAACCATAACTAACACTTTAAGGCCTAAGGACAAGTCAGTGCTTCGATTCTCTTACTCTTCATGCATGTTGGATTTTTTTCTGAGAAAGGTCAGGATCTCTTGTACTCAAAAAACTTCAGTGCATTTACATGCCAAAAAAATGAAAAAGTAAAACTATTTTTCTGCCTCTACAGGCCAATTAAAAAAAACCCACCAAACCACTTAATAATATTATAAATTGATTCTTTCCTATTCAGTATTTCTCTGAACTCTTAAGCATCTGAACAGTGTAAGCAAACAATTTACATGAAGAAAACTGTACTTCTAGGAGGTTTTTGCCCTTTTTAAAAATTCAAACCTCAAACTTGTACAGCTTTTACATTAGGATGAATCCTGCAAATACCTTTTTGTGCTCTTCATATTCCAGTTTGCTTAGCAGCAATGCTTTTTCAAGATCAGCTTCAAACATTTCAGAGGTCAGCTAAAGAAACAAAATTCACATACTTCATGTGATTAAGTTGTTCCAAAAAAAAAAAAAAAAAGAAAAGCAGACAAAACTACTAAGACCACACTAAAATTTCAGCTTCAATACATGTATCACTACAATTGCCAAAAAGCTAAGTTTCACTGATGTGGCACATGGCATTATTAACAGCTAATATAGTTTTTTGTACCTTAAGTAATAAAATATCTTGCTTCAGGAAACTTTGTGATGGATGTAAGCATACAGTAAATCGAGCGCATTTTTATGTAATACAGTTACCATCTTGATAATTTGTTTACATGAGATTTCTTTGAAGTAATTTCATTTTTAGTCTGAAACATGAAAACCAAAGGATGTTGAAGGATGAAAATGGTCACTGTAGACTACCAGAAAGTCTAAGCACCCATCCACTGCATAGAAAAGAATGTTAAGAGCACTTTTATTTTTTCTCTTAAACAGAGAGCTTCCAGATATTTTTTCTGTCATTTCTGAGAAAAGGAAGTATGTAAATCTTCTTGGAAGATGCAGAGAAAATTTGAAGCTTTCTAGATGTGAGCTATTAAGCAAAAGAACTAGGAACAGTACAACAGGAATGAAAGATGGGATGTCTCTTTTTTTCTGTGTTAGAGGAAAATAGGTGAGTGCAGGCAAGTCCAGCTCCTGCTGCACAGAATGTTGAAGGATTTAATTGAGAAGAACAGTACCAGCAACAGTTCAATGGAGCCAAAATAAGAGATTTACCTAGAGGATATAGATGCTATAGTAAAATCAGATAGTGGATAACGTAAGTGTATGAACAGTGAATAACCTAAGTTACTGTTTACAGCAAAGTTAACCAAAATTAAGTTGTTCTGAAACTCTGTTCCTTTGAGGTCTAGTGTCTTAAGGAATCACTACAATCCCCTGTGTAATGTGCTGCCAAATGCAAACCTTATTCTTAATCATAGCTCTCTCCTTTTCATGCCCTTAAATGAAACATTGATTAGTGAATATAATTATGTAACCATCATTTTCTTGTTCTTTGAATTTCAAATTGAGGTTCTTCTCATTCATTCCAGAACAAACGGCAAGAGCTGTTAGAGTGAATAATGACTTAAGTGGTCTGAATGTACTTTGCTCAAACTGGGCTGTGTGATGTACACTACCTTTTTTGTCTATAGGAACTATACATTCTGAAAAAAACCTTAGAAGTTCCCATATGCCTTACATATGCCTAAAAGTGATTATATGGTGTAAACACACACACATTCTTCCTAACTGTTCAACAATTCATATGATCAGTCTCGCACGAGAGAAAACCAAAGAGTGGCTTCTAGTTCTCACCACAGTAAACCAGCCCTATTTGAGCGGTTATTTGAAACACAGTAAAATAGCACGCTCAGCACAAATTGCTACAGGATTGGACACAGACTTTGCGATACTGTCATCCCTAGCTCCGTGTTTGGTTTGTGGTTCAACCTTAGCATCATTTGGCAGCACTGTGCCTCACTGGCAAGGTTTTCGTGGTGGGTGGGTGGGGAGATGCTGCGGGTCCCCCGAAGGGCAGAGCACAGTAATTGCTCTAGAGTTATTTTTAAAATAAAAGAATCCCAAGGTAACTTCACAGGCTATATGTCAATAAGATTGAAATTAATAAGAATTGTTTATAACTGAGTTTATTTTGTCTGGCCATTTCACCATCCAGCAAATAGACCATAAAATTATTTTTTACCTGAAATAATTGCTTCACACCACAAACAATAAAAAAAACCTCCAGACCTGTAAGTACTGAACAAAGGAAATCTGTACCTTTAAAAGGTAATTCTGAAGTTAATTAGCTCTGGAAATTTTCAACAGGATTACTAGGTCATTACTCAACTGCTAGGACAACCATCTAGAAGCCTGCAAAGTTAAGAACTTGTCTATACTCTGTTTCAGGAGGCACCTATACCAAAGCCTAAGCAACACACAAAGTAATCAAAGATAGAATCCAAATGTCAGTCTTTTGTCATTAGGGCTTTCTGTATCGTGTCTTAATGAGAACAAGAAGCAGTTCAATACCACCTTTTTTAGTGAGATCTAAGTAGAAAATTTCTCTGTAAAAACACTTTAACTCCAGTTGGTGTCACTTATTAGCAATTTGCCTCGAAAAAGATTGTGCAAAGTTACTCTGAAGTAGATCTTCAAGTGTGAGACAGCCAAAACTATCATCCACAGTAAATGAGTGCATAGCAGATAATTATTTTATTTAAAAGTAATTTAGAAAAAAGCATGCCAAAATATTTATTTAAGCACTAAAACTAATTCTTTCTTTGTTCATCTATGATATTTTGGCCTAAAATAGCTGAAGTACTACAAACAATTCAGATAATTCATATCATCTATAACACCGTGCCATTACAAAGGCAGCAAACTATTGTATTTGTTCAAGGTGAAGATTGTTTTACTGGTTTGGATTAAGTATATTTTGCTATATAAATTCTGTTTGTGGTAGCTTTGGTGAAAATACTGCACAGGCAGTCTGCTTTATCTCTATGGTATTCTTCAAGTGTTAATGAACCCTACTAACAATATTATTACCAAAAATACGTTCTAACATTAAAAACCAGAGGTTCTTAAGCTATAGGACTACCCTAGTGTGCTGAAGGACAGTCAGCACTCAGAGTTCAAGTGTTCTTTGTTACCTAGAAATGAACTAGTTATTTCATGCCTAACAGAGCTTGCCAAGCCTGGTTTACTACAGAACCGTACTGTATATCCATATATTGCTCCACCAAAACATCCCCAGCTTTGCTCCCATCACAGCATTTCACCATCCTTCCATGGTAGTACTTCTACTTGTTGTCCAAATGATATAAATTCCTCTTAACCATACTCCAGTATTCACAGTCCGGCTATGACGTGTGCAAACAGCAGCCTATGCTGAGTCTAAACTATATCTAACAAAAGACGGGGCCTGAATTTCCACTGAAACCTTTCCTTCTATGGGGCAGTATTTTGTTCCTTCTTCTCCAGCCATCTCTCTTTATCCATGATGCTTAACTTTACAGAGTAACATATTTCAGAAAAGCCAAAGACAGTAAATACAGTAAGCTGTACCTGCTCATCTCTTTGTCTCCACTCCTGCCAATTTTCTTCCTGAGAGTCCTTCTGCATTGCAGCGTGCGGTTTTTGTTCATTCTGAGATAGACAGCCTCCATATGAGGATTTCTGAGGAATCTTTTTAAAAGCAAGGTTTCTCAGCTGAAAAGGAGTTATTTTTAACGTTAATGAAAATGTTGACAAGTATACAGAAACAGTTTTAATGGACTAAGAAAGGCATTCAGATACATGTGCAAATAGACATGCATGCGCTTTACCTTACTCTGTTGTTTGGGATATGGTTTTGTTTAATCATTTACGGTACACACAATAATGTAAAATTATAGAAAACTGTAAACCAGAAACACCACAGCCACATAACATAAAACAGTGAAAAAGTAAACATATTATGCCAGCTGAAAATACTTTCAACAAATCTTAAGAAATAAATGTGTCTGACAGATTTCATGCCAGATCAGATATTACAGTGTCCTCACATCTGACCCAAATGAAATATAATGCCAAAGAAAACGTGGTATACACAGATTGGGCATCAGCAAACAGACGCACTAGATGTTCAGGTAGAAAAAGAAAAACGTGGACAGCCCTTACAGTTTGTCAACAATCTAAACGTGTTCACATTTTAAGAACCTGCAGTAAGAATTATTTTTAATCATTGCACCATATGGATACAACAGTACCATCTTAAAAATACCTTACATAATTATAAAATTTGATAGTGAACAAATAATCTGCAAATTTGGCAGCTCAAACACATTCATTGCTCAGGCTTCAACATTAACAGTCTGATCCTTACTTAGAGTGAAAATAAAGGCACCAATACAATCTACTACCAACTTAAGAGACAGGAATTTCCTTAACATAAAGGATCCTAGAAGGGAGAAAGAAGCTATTATCAGAAGAAAGATGAAACAAACAGAAACGAAGTACACAACCAATGTTCTCTTCAATGTGTGTTTATCGAGTGTCATGACCCCTTCTTAAAATGACAGCTCACCTTAGCTTAAAGTTACTTAATATCAGGCAATAACGCAATTCCTTCAGAATTGTTTTCCTTTCTCTCCAAACAGGCCCCTGCCATACTGCCTTTTGTTCCACTATTGTGTCCCCTGCTGCCCACACCAGCACTGCAACCCCTGCTTCCTTCTCCAGGTTACAGTGCTGGCAAAAATACTGGTGCAGACCACTCTGATTTGTAATTTCAGTGGAGTATAGACATCAACATAGTACATGCTGGGCTGGTGAAAATGAGTCAGCCATCACAAGAATAAGTATAATTTCCACGCAAATGAATTTCTGTAGAGTAGTGCATATACATACACACAATTATCCTTACGACATTAAAACTTTTGATGGTGTTAAGGCAGGCATAAAGAAACAACAGGTATGCTTACTGAAAACTTAATCTATGACATAAAAAGAACAGCAAAGCTGAAAAAACCCCAGCATTACTGCAACTACTAAAATTTAAAAAATTTTAATAGATGCTAAAAGAAAAAAAAGATGGGTTTTGGGGTTTTGTGTGTTTCACATACTAAATTTGATAAGAGATGTATAGGTACAGTTTCAGGCAGAAAGATTATCTCAGACCAGTTGTCAAACACAGCAATCTAGAATTCCAGTTTGCAGAACCTTGGAACAATTCTTTCAATCTAACTTCTTAATTTCCATTTCATCTGAGGTTTAAGAATCCCAATGTTAGAAAATCACCACTGTTCTTCGTCCTGCCCTCTGGTTCACAGGAGAAAAAAAAAGGCTCTGGATTTAATAGATTAAGGGTCTGGAGTAATGCATAAATCTAAAAATTACAACTTAGGAAACCATATTTTAAAGTTCTTAAGACAAAGCAAGTAGGTCTAACCATCTCCTAAAAAGAAAAAAAGCCTTGAAAGCAACTTTGAATTTTAACATGCTGGCTGTCTCCAAGCAGGCAACTAGAACTCACTACCTATGAATCTCTGACAACAGTATGATTCCTATTAATGACTTTTTACAAATGTCATGCCCTTCATCAGAAAACTAATTGTTCAAGTAGTGCTGTCAAAAAAGTAAAACGTAGCAATTTATTGTCATTAAAAATTTTCAACTTGTATAGTAGGGAGTACCCTACCTTTATATAAAGAATTCTTAATAAAGCAAAGAACAAAAAGTACCATTTGTTTCATAAAGACAAAACAAACAAAACAAAACAATGATTTGACAGGAACAACAAAAATTATTTACCAGATAACACCCTTACCCAATACTGCAAACATAATCCCTTTACCTCATTGGCCTCACTCTGCTGCTGTTCTTTCTTTTTTCTCCTTTTATTTCTTTTTTTCTCATTTGCAGATGATCTTCTTCCTGAAGCCTGAGATTTACTGGCACCTCGGCCACTTCTTCCTTTTCCAGGCTCCGAATCAGAATCACTTTCAACTTGCAGTAAAGCGAAACGAGATGCAGTAGTGGGAACCGAACTGATTACACTAGATGCCATTGCCACATCTGAAATTCTACTGAGCTGGCTTCTTTTCAGTTATTAGGTTTCCTAGGAAAGTAGCAGAGAAATAAGAATGAAAACAGTGTTAGACCAAATAATCAATAATTCATCTCTCTTAGCTAAAAGATTAGTATTTTAAAAAACCCCCAAACACCACAAACTCAAACTCAGTAATATTTCTTTATATTTTTACTAAGTTGTATTTTCTTAAGTATTCAAACAAGAACTACGAAAGGAAAGAATAATCTATAAAACAAATGTTATTTTAGGCTAATACATTTGTTCCTGAGAGATTATGTTTGATAGAAAAAAACAAATAGAAGGCTCTGAAAGAAGATGGCCTTCATGATCTGCATGAGAAAAACGAAAGAAAGAAATATATAGAATAGTATAGGGCTCCAAAACTGTTTCAGATGCCATCCTCACAAATGCATGCTTTGAAAACAAGTAGATATTATGCATATGTAGGCTTCCGTTTGGGGTAAGTAGCCGTATTTCCTATTTTACAAGCGGTATGATTTTGTTCCCAAGCCACTGGAGATTCAACAAGCAGTGTTCTCCTCAGGAAGGCAAACCCAGCACTGTGGCTCCTCCTGTTCTCAAACATTAGGCTCACCTGTTCTCACAGCACAACACAGAGGTTGTGCTGGGGGGAGGCAGAAATGGGAAACACACTTTCCACTGCCCCCTGTAGCTAGAACTGATGTGTACATCGCCATGAAATCACTCCAAAGTACAAATAATTTATCTAGTGTAAAAGTTAAATTTTGGCATAAGAATATGTGGCTAATTTCAACGTGTCCAAGCAAAATTTAGTGAATTAAGAAAGGATTGAAAGTGATGTTATTCCGTTGGTGATTATAAACTTCAAGGAAAATGTCTAGCTATGTTGATAAACTGTGACAGAGAGGTGTAGTGAAATAATACATACTTTTTGAAAGTGCTGTTTGAAAGAAATCCTTACAGTTTGGCAGATGTGAACATGAGAAGTTGAATGTCTGCCTAGATGTTCTACAAACGTGCTGCTTGTTAAATACTATTATAGAAGAGCATGAGGATCTACAGAAATTTCAAGAGATTTTTATAATTAAATTCCAGACTTTCTCAAGGACAAACCTGTATAGGCGCTCTAAAGATGCTCAGACACATCAACACAAAACAATGCTATGGTAAATGGTCACCATTGTGACCATTACCCAAAACAATTATTAAAAAGGAGTATTACATTTTATTTCTCAGAGGTGAAAGAGAATGAGCAAGTAAGCTACCACTGTCCTTCTTCAAGTTTACCAAAGACAAAGGTTACAGTGAACAGCATTATTCTCATACAAAAGTTACCCTACTCTGTTTCTCTCAAAAAAGCAAAATAAAGCTGATCCTATGCAGCCAGCCATATCCTAAGAATAAAACCAACTGGACATCAAAATGAGAATCTACTTGATGCTGATGTTCAGACTCTAATTAGACCACAACAATGGATCTACAAATACTCACATTAGTCACATCTAAAACACCATAAGTAATCAGTACTTGTTAACTCTCTTTAAATGATTAAATAACAGAGTGAGTTTGGATTTTCCTGGGTTTGTGGTATGTTTTTAAATGTATTTTAATACTCAGTAACTACAGTTACCCTACTTAGGAGCTTAGTTACAGCAGCGAGATGTTGTGCTCTTACTACCTGAACATACAGTAAGTTGAAATCTGAAACTCAGAGGAAAGATTAAAGATTAATCTTCACAGAAAAACAGCACCAAAGGTAAGTGCTCAGTTGCGCTATAACACGAACTTACAAAACTAGATGGTGCTCTTTGCACTACACCAGACTACAACACTGAAAGTTTGTAAACTCTCTACAGTATTTCATTTTTGAAAAAAACAGTGCACTACAGGATGACTCTAATCCGTCAAAAGCTTGGAATTTCTAGTCTCTATCTACTTACTGTGATGTATTTGGGTTTTCATAGACCAAATTTCACAACTCAGTCTTTATTAAATTGTCAGCTGCTAACGGTGACAAATACTCCTTTTACCCATACAATTTTAAAACATTTCATGTTTTCACGCTCCAGTGGTAGCAGCTAGATTCTTTGGCAATAGAGTTTAAGAGAAAATATTGTCAAGGGACAATTAGTAGTTACTTTAGAACAGAGATAGAGATGAAAAGAGGTTGGACTCAGCCATAGCAGCTAATCTCTTGTTATGAAATATGGCTGCAAACTCCCCTCTCTCTTTTCAACAAAATACAACAAAAATACAACAGGTATACTTTTGTGTCTGACTGCAGTCGGCAAGCAATAAGGTGCCCAGCTGACAAGCTATTAAGCAAGTAATACCCACAGAATTCTGCTGTTGTAATTCACTGAAATATTTCAGTAACAACATGGAATTTATTTACAGAAGTTTATTCCTGAATTACATTTGTTTCCACAGAACAGAAAAATGGACAGTAATGGGCTTGTAGAGGAAACTGCAAACACATGAGATTATTATTTTTCCAGTTAAGTCTAGAAGAGCTGTTAACATTGCTAACTCAGTTAGTAGGACATTTCAATACGGCTATTTATATTACAGCAGGATCTCATCATCCCACTTTTGCAAGACTTAAAAAGGCGGATCCAGTGATTCACTAAGGCCTACCACCATGCCATGCTTCACATTTTAATGCCACATCTACAATTCTGACAGAAAAATTTTACCAAGTACCTAATATTTCTTTTCCAAGATTTGACTCCCCTTCCCATAGGAAACCAATGGGCTGATCTCAAAAGCTTTCAGCAAAGCATAAATGCTTGCCACCCCTGAGATTTTTTTTTCCCCTTTAACAGAATTATAATTTGTGTTGTTCTTTATATTATAGATATGAACAGCCTTATAAAATTAAAAAGCATTGACATTCTTAAGCTTGAGGTTGTGCTCAAAGAGGCTTTTTGATGACACACGAAAAAGCATTCAAATACCACAGAGTGTTACATAATTCTACAGATCAAACTAGGATCTGAAAATGTCATTTCAATGTTTACAGTGGCTGCAGGAGCTTGGCAGTCTGCGAAATGTTATATATGCATAACAGTCAACTGGCCAAAGCCCATCTAAACACAAGACAATTCCTTTCCTTATGATATAGAATACAGTGAAAATCTCCAAGAGGAGCAAGAGGAAGCAGAGTGTGCTTGTGGCATCTACACAACTCATTAATATGTCAAGCCTGCAAGCTAAAAAAGCCCAGCAAACATCAATACTTGAAGCTGTTTCCATGTGTCATGCATTAGTCTTCTGAACAGACTTTCTCTAATGTACCCAGCCCTTCGTTTTTCTGTTAATAAAAAGATAACTGATAATAGATTTTGAAGTTGCAACATCACTATGGCATCGCACACAGCTGGTACCAATAAATGAGCCCGTTTCAAAACTTTCTGCTTTGCAAATCACTAGCAGACTGAGTTCAACTGCCTCTGCGACCTGTTTCAAACTATAAAGATCACGAGAAGAGCTCCTACAACCAAAATGACATATTCAGACTATCAACAACATAAGCATGATACACCATACAATTTCCAGGCAACATAAAAGCATTTGTTATGGCTCACAAGTAGTATTTTTTTTTCGTCCTCTACTCATTCTTAGGTCATACCCTTCTATAAATCATGTCAGCCTACATGAACAGATTATTTTGGAATTTCTTCGGTCCCATTTATGAAACAAGTACTGTATTACTTTAGCACGTCTGATACAGTATTTGTAAGCACAAAATGCTTACTCTACCTTAAGCTCTTGCTAAAGAATGAGACATATTTAGGAAGTTGAATTGTGATATGACCGAAGAGAAACGGTATCTTTTTAACTTCGGTTCCCTGAAGTGTACTAAGTGTATTTTGAACTATAAGATCCACCCATGCCCTGAAGAGCTTCAGTCTCCTTTTAAACATGATGTAACGAAGACTGCAGTAATAAAAGTAACACACTCATCTGGTATTACCATAACTTGAAATCCCTTTTGTATTAGTTACGTACATTTACCCACACGTTGCAGGCGAAATAGCTTTTGAAACACTTAAGTTTTAAAAGCCCTACTGTAAACTGTCCAAATACGTATACTAAGAAGAGTTTAGCACGCATCCATAAGCTTGTTTTCTTTGAGCATCAGCAGCTCCCTGGCCTGTGTGCAGCTTTGCACAGGCGCCTGGCCGACCATTGAACCCTTAAGTGTTCACGCACCTCTAAGAAGTGAGCGGCACACCACAAGTCAGAACCTCCAGGCGATGCCAGCAGTACACCTCTAAGCATCTGTGAAATAACCACGTAGCTTCGAATGTGGGGCTTTACTATTTCAAGGAAAACATGCAGAAGAGCCCAAAAATATAACTCATTTCCTACTCAGCCACTCTCATCATCAAATAAACCACTAATAAAGATACAAATGTGAGAAAACTTTTAAAATAGTGTATTGTCATGCTACAGCTTCTTCCCACTTGTTCTACTTGTTTCTATCACTAAAATACATGTTTATGATAATCTACAATCAATATACGCTCTTTGCAAACACTGAAGTATTGACTGATTCAGTACTTGCTTGTAAAAGTGAAATAACACTAAAATACACATCTACAAATAAAGGAACATGTCAATTCCTTTCTGGCACTGATCAACCTTCACACCTTCTGCAAGTTACAAAGTGAGCTTTGCCTGTTTACACATTTATCACGGCAAGCTCAATGTACTTTTCCTTATCAGTGCACGTACAGGAAGTTTTGCACAGGAGGTCCTCCCACTTGGACAAGCTCTCACCATTTAAATTGCTTTTGGTTTATGCCATCTGATCAAAAGCTATAAAACTGCATTAAACTGCTCCAAACCCTTAAAATTACTTAAAGTCACCAGCTTGTCAATGAGTTTTACAAGCAACTTTACAGCCAAAAAAAAAAAACCCAAACCAACCAACCACCCTGGTTCAGAAATCTGCTTGAGATTTGCACCACTGGCATACATGGCAGCAATAAAACCAAGACAGGTAAGGGGCCTTGTACAGTTTGAAAGGGGAATATGGTGCATTTACTGCTGTGCTTTGGAAAAAAAAAAAAATCATCAATGTTCTTGAGGAAGAACAGGTTTTAAAATGTTCTTTAAACTCGGGATTAAAAGGCAAAAGCAACCAGGCAAGTCTGACTTCAGTTTGAGCACGGAACGCTGATCGACAGCGTGACCTCCCATGCTTTTCTTCCCGTGATTCCCACCTCTTCCCTCCCCCCAAAAAAGTTAAAGGACACGAGTTAAGTTTTAAAGTTCTAAAGTTAGGAATTCTATCTAACAAACTTTGAAACTCCACACTAAATTTACTGTGCGTGACTAAGGCAACAAAAAATATTAGCGTTCTTAGATACCAATACATATCGGTACCCTTTAGAAACCAACACGTTAGTAACTTTACATGACCAAACATCCAGTGATCAGTAAATACTATGTCCCAATGACGTTCTGGCTTCTAGTTATTATCAGCACTTCGGCTGTAGCGGAGTAACACGGCACCAGAGACAGCGAGCCCGCCCTGTGCCACCGCAGATAACCCAGACTTCACGTCTGGGGAGAAGCGCCCGCACCCCCGCGTCCGGCAGGCACGGGCCCCGCCCCGCCCCGCGCGTTTGCCCGTCACGCGCGGGGCCGCGCAGCCCGGCGCGTCCCCGCGCGCGGGGGGCGGGAGCGAGCGGCGGCTCCGCGCAGACGCCCGGAGCGCGGGACGCGCGGGGGAGCAGCCGCGAAGTTACGGCGGGACAGCCCGGCCCGGCCGCGGCCAGACGACGGGCGCTCACCCCCCGCCCCGGCGACCCCGCCAACCGCCCCGCCACCGCAACGCCTCTCGCGGCGGGGGCGCCGCTCTCCCGCCGGCGCCCGGTGAGGCCCACTCGGAAGGGGCCGCTGGCGCCCACACCCCCCGCGCCGCTACAGGCCCGCGGGCAGCGCGGGGCACAGCACGGCAAGGGGAAGCAAGCGGGCAGCGGCGGGCGCCCCCCACGGGACACTCACTCCGGTCGCGGCGGCAGGAGGAGGAGGAGGAGGAGAGCGGCCGCGCCGCTGCCCCGGGGCGGGCAGCTGCAGCGGAGCTGGGCCGTGGGCGGGGCGGGCGCTGTCGCCGCCGCGCGCGCGCGGCGCTGCCCGGCGGGTCTCTGTCCCTCGCCCGCTGGTTGGCTGGGCCGCGTCAGGGCGGTGTTAATGACGGCAGCCCGGCAGCGCCGGCCCGTACGGGCCCCCGCCGGGGTCAAACGGCGGCGGGACGCGAGGCGGCAGCGCGGCCGGGCCCGAGCCGCCTCTCCTCGGCCCCCGGGCCGGCCCTGCCCTGCCCTGCCCGGCATGCACCGCGGGAGCGCCGCGCCCCGGGGCCGGGGTGTGGGGGGCAGTGCTGCGGGCCGCGCAAAGCGGCGAGAGGCGGCGGGGCGCCGGCAGGCTGGCCCTTGCGGGGCGCGACGGGAAGGACAATGACAGAGAAACCGGGTACGGGCCCCTTTGGGCCCCGCAAGCTGAGATGTGCATTTGTTGAAGTGATGCCCTGCGAGTAGTTTTTGTTACAAAATATTTTCAGGGTCATTGCATCCCACAGCATCCTCACGGCAAAACTGAGGAAGTGTGGACTGGATGATCGGGTAGTGAGGTGGACCGCAAACTGGCTGAAGGAGAGAAGCCAGAGAGTTGTGATCAATGGGGCGGAGTCTGGTTGGAGGCCTGTATCTAGTGGAGTGCCTCAGGGGTCAGTTCTGGGACCAATACTGTTCAATATATTCATCAATGACTTGGATGAGGGAATTGAGTGTACTATCAGCAAGTTTGCTGATGACACCAAGCTGGGAGGAGTGGCTGACACACCAGAAGGCTGTGCTGCCATCCAGCGAGATCTGGACAGGCTAGAGTTGGGTGGGGAAAAATTTAATGAAATATAACAAGGGGAAATGTAGAGTCTTGCATCTGGGCAGGAACAACCCCAGGTTCCAGTACAGGTTGGGGAACGACCTGTTAGAGAGCAGTGTAGGGGAAAGAGACCTGGGGGTCCTGGTGCACAGCAGGATGACCATGAGCCAGCACTGTGCCCTGGTGGCCAAGAAGGCCAATGGCATCCTGGGGTGTATTAGAAGGGGGGTGGTTAGTAGGTCCAGAGAGGTTCTCCTTCCCCTCTACTCTGCCCTGGTGAGACCTCATCTGGAATATTGTGTCCAGTTCTGGGCCCCTCAGTTCAAGAAGGACAGGGAACTGCTGGAGAGAGTCCAGCGCAGGGCCACAAAGATGATTAAGGGAGTGGAGCATCTCCCTTCTGAGGAAAGGCTGAGGGAGCTGGGTCTCTTTAGCTTGGAGAAGAGGAGACTGAGGGGTGACCTCATCAATGTTTATAAATATATAAAGGGTGGGTGTCACGAGGATGGAGCTAGGCTCTTCTCGGTGACAACCAACAGTAAGACAAGGGGTAATGGGTTCAAGCTGGAACACAAGAGGTTCCACTTAAATGTGAGAAGAAACTTCTTCTCAGTGAGGGTGACAGAACACTGGAACAGGCTGCCCAGGGAGGTTGTGGATTCTCCTTCTCTGGAGACATTCAAAACCCGCCTGGACGCCTTCCTGTGTAACCTCACCTAAGTTTTCCTGCTCTGGCAGGGGGATTGGACTAGATGATCTTTTGAGGTCCCTTCCAATCCCTAACATTCTGTGATTCTGTGATTCTGTGATTCTGTGATTCATTGGAAGCCCTACATAGAGTAAGCTGCCTAGTCAGCATACTGATCCTGAAAATCAGAACCGACCAGCTGTTTACTGTCATGCAATGAAAGTGCGTTCAAGCTGGAGCCTTTGAATCCGTCGGGTTGAAAATTACTTTGCCAAGATAAAAAGTGCCTCACCACACACACATAGTTGGAGTTTCGATAGGTGTTAAATCTCACCTTTAAGTTACTACGAATGAAACTTTGTTATCGAATGCAGCCAGTCACAACAGAATTCAGGTCATAAGTTAGTTTACGTTCACAGTCACTAGCTAGACAAGGGAACAGATTATGCACATGGCTTTTTTTGTAGTTGGTTTCAGGAGGACACAGCAGGAGAAAACGGTTGTTGGTAAGGGAAATAATGGCATCGTGCATCACTGCAATCTAGCTCCATTTTGTTTATTCCCCCATATCGCACATGAGCTAAATGTCACTGAGGACCGTAAATGCCAGTAAACAACATCAAGGAGGTAAAACAAAGAGAGTGATAATAAAAGCCTGTCAGAGAAAGTCTTGCTTTTAATATGCAGACATAACAAGCTACATACTGTCTGAAAGAGGTAAAATAATTTTATTTGTTAGCTCTATCAGAGTTACATAAATGAGACGATAAATCACTGTTCTCTTTTCCATATACGACTTCCTCACTGGCCTCTCTCATTGCTTTGCTCATGTTATGTCCTTCTCACAGTCTACAATTATTCCAGTTTTCCAAAGATCACAAATGCATCTGATGCATTTATCTACCTTTGCATTAGGTGACATTGTAGTTGTGTCTTGAAGCGGGTATGTGTAGCATACAGAATCTAACGTTTTAACAACTACTTCATCTACAGTGTCACAGCTACAGAAACCACCAGAACACCAGCTGACATCTACTAGTGATTGAGTTCTACTTTCCTGCATTTTCCCTTGCATATTTTGCATGCATAAAGAACAGGTTTTTCATGTGTGGAAACTTCAAAAGAAGAGGAATTTGTGCTTATAAATTTATAGACTATTATGAGGTGTATGATAATGCACAGTATTATCTTGAGAAGAAATGTCTTCAGCAATTCCTTCACTTAATGCGGAGCTTTAGCAAATAAGTACACATTTGAAACTGTATTTACTGGTTCCTGTTTATTGCTTTTTTATTGGAAACATTAGATGAATAATATATACACTAATATTAAACTTATTATTAGTTAAGGCACAGTAGTTCCATGCAGTAAAAACAATCAAGCCCAATCCAAAAACAATCAAGAAAGACCCCAATCCTTACCTCACAGTTCAGCTGAATAGGTAATAATTAGGTGTAAGTGTGAAAGATACAATCATTCAACATGTTAAGTGGTTTATCTAATTAGAGTGAAATATTTCGAGGTCTACTCAGGAAAGTTCAAAATGTGCCACTAGACAATAGGTCCATTTATTATGCTGTAATAGCATCTTCATAATGTGGACAGATTTGAACTGTGCTTGCAGCATGGAAAAATGCAGTTCTTCTACACCTATAGCCACACATGCTATACACAACACCTTGCCTAGAAAATACCAGAAAGCAAAATTCCTTTCCTAAGTGCATTTAATAATCTAAGACAACATATTCAACCATGACTGGCTGAAGTCCGCCACTAAAATAAAACTAACCTTACTTTCAGTACTGCCACTTTTTATGTAGGAGAGAGTTTTGGTTAGCAGTGCTAATCTCATTTAAACGCAGACATTCTGGCCTCTGCCTTCAAGTTTGTGCAGCTGTTAAGCGTATGTTTCTCAGTGACCACTGCCCTCTTATAAAAAAGATGTGCTTTTCATCTTGAATGTGTTACCAACAACCGCATAGCAGTAAACCAAAGGATATGTGTAGTCCTTGCTCTGAAGCAGATACAGAATCCAGAAGAATAATTTGTCTGTGAAAGGATATGACTAATTACTGCAAATAACATATTGGTCCATCTGGCTTACCAAGAGGATGCTGAATTTGGTCTTTTTTTTTTTTTCCGTTTTAGTAGTACAGAAATAAATATAGCACTTTGAGTTGCCAAGTGCAATTCTTTAAATGTCCAACAAACAAAAACAGAAAGTGAAATAAGCAATTATCTTAATTCCATAAATAAGCCATAAAGAAAACAAAAAAGTAAGTACTTTCATGTTCCTTTTCAGGAACAAATTTAGGTACCAATTTTGCTCTCAAATATGGCTTGTATAAAAGGTTTTTAGATAAAAGGAGTACTTAAGCCAGTCATTATCAATACTAGGTGATAGTCCAGACACTAAATTTTCTAGCTATATATCCAAATACATTAAATAGCTTGTTACTGTTTCTGAACCAAGAAAGCGAAGAACAATATTGTTCTATGACACCTAAGTTACACAGGTGCAGTGTACTTCACAATGTAATTTATAAAAAAAAATTATATTTTTTGAAGTTACTGCAAAATCCCCAAACCAATATAAGTCATTTCTTCAATGTTAAAAGGCCTTCAAATGAAAGTTCTTAGATACTGTATTAATTAACATCCATCTCAGGTTCCCTGAAACTGTGTGAACATAACACCTAACAACTTGATAGTGAGCAATAAGACCTAAAGAACATTTACTCATTTATCCATGGTTGATACTTAACAAGACCAGGAACAAAGAAATCTAATAAAGTTGTTTCTGTTCCAACAGCTGTTAAAAAGGTGATGAAGAGTAACTATGTCTTAGGGCCAGCAGACTTTTTGTCCATTTTGGTGGAATCTGGAGAAATAAGACCAACACCAACTCCAAGGCTGGAGCGTCGCGAAGATAATTCAGAGGGAGGAATATGACGTAGCTCTCGGCGAGACAGTTTTACTGGAGTTACTCCCTGAAGCTGTGTCACAGCTTCCCGTCTCTGGATGACAGAAGGTAGCTGAGGAGGAGATTTTGAAGGCTGAGCTTCATCTGTTCCTGTTTTGTCATCGCTAGTACTCATCAAACATTCTTTGTTGCACCCAAATTCTGAAACATCTTCTCCAAGCTGGTATGAATTCTGCTGTGCTCTTAAAATGCTTGTTCTGTCTGTCTCTTTTATTTTCCCTAGGTGACTATTGGTTTCAGGGTTAAGTGTTGACCTGAATTCTTCAGAAACAACTTCTGCTTCATCTTGACTGGATGCCTTGTCACCAGCACTATTATCTAAAATGAAATTTATCAGGACAAAATAACTAAAAGTTACAACTCATCTGAGTGCCTGTTCTTGAGAAATATTAGTCAGTCAATATGGTTTTACACCACCAGTAACTTGTGAATGCAGTAAAAAATTATCAGGACTTCACATTTTGTCCTTTCTGTTAAGAAGTTTGTCATCTACAAAAAAGTCGGAGGTATTAACTGTTACTTTTCTCTGACAATGTGCAGGTAATACAAGCCTCACCATTCTCACATGCAATATATCCTAGTAGGCAGTCTTAAAACAACTGAACCACAATGGTCAAATATGCAATTAATCATTTATTCAAAAGGAGCCAGCAATTAACATTCAGAAAACAAACAAAACACATTCTGCAAATTTGACTGTAATGTACACACAGGGCTTTTATTATTTTAAAGCTCAGCAACAAATTATTATAACGTGTTTTTATTACATGTATTGCAGCATGCCTGAAAATGTATTCAAAAGAAAAATAACTAAATACAGAGTATTTATTAAAAACTAACAAAAATATGTATTTGAAAAAGTTGGAAATTCACAGGGATCTTCTCCCTTCTTCTCTTTGCTACAATTTGGCTAGGATGGGTGTTTTCCCACAGGGCCAGATGTCTTGAACTACATGCTTCTTTATATAGTAGACAGAATAGTCTTTCCCATGCTCATTTATAATCCAGCCTCTAGAATATTCATGTTCACAGTTTGACAGTGTACTTTATAGTAATGAACATGTTGGCTCATTATCCTGCCTAGAGGGCATGGGCTGGGCCTTAATTCACTCTGGGAGCCGCAGGTATGTGACCAGCACCTATGTGTTGGGAAGGCATGGCAGTGCCCAAGTGGAAAGAAACAGAAGCACCTGTTGGGAGGAAGAACCAGTCATGCTGAGCCTCAGGGGGAAAGACAGGGCCAAGAGGGCTGTATTGTGCATGTGGGGTATTGGTGGTGGCATCAACAGGTGTGAGACAAGCAAAACAGTGACAGAAACTGAACCTTCTGTTCTCCTCCACCTGAAAAGCTCTATTGTAGGTTTGGATTCTGGCAAGTAGGACATGAAACAATTAAAAACTTACAGTGGCAGTTGGTTGTTGGTTTTGTGTTTGATTTTTTTTTTTTATCTTTTGTGTGTGTGTGTCAAAGCACAGAATCACATTCGAAAGCTTTTTTTTTTTTTCCCTC
Organism: Caloenas nicobarica; assembly: GCF_036013445.1. Classification (NCBI taxonomy): domain Eukaryota; kingdom Metazoa; phylum Chordata; class Aves; order Columbiformes; family Columbidae; genus Caloenas; species Caloenas nicobarica. Next base: position 54,819,013 of record NC_088284.1, read on the forward strand.
CTACAAGTGTATAAATCTTCTGAAAGTATGGAATTCTTCACTGACAATCTCCCAGTAAGTAACTTTAATGAACTGAAGTGCTAGGAGCACCCTATATAAAGCATGGCATATGACAAAGCAGTTAGTTACAATGTCATTAGGATTCTTTTCACGCAGTAAAATTCCTTTTTCTTAACCACAACAGTTTGAGGTTGTAGATGCTGAAGTTATGTTAGAATTCAAAGAAAACAGAACACAAATTTAAACCTTTAGTATACCACTGCTACAGCTATAAACCAATGTTGTCTCTCCTTTGAAACTTGGGGAGAGGTGTAATATAATCCTGGAGAACCATTAACTCAGTAAAAATAAGGTTTTTGTATCTATCTGATACACTTCTGTGTATTCATCACTCTTCAAATGGTCTATTGACAACTGCATAAATATTTTAAGATAATATACTTACATTTAGTGGATGCCAATAATTGATGGGACGACTCTCCAAAGAGGCTCTTCAATTTCTTCTTTAGTTCTCTGCTGGTTTTCTTATAGAAAAATAATTCTTTTTCCAGTTGCTGGACTTTTACTTCATATCCTTTCAAGGTTTCTGCAATGCCTTCACTATCTTGTTCTAGGACAAGTGAAACCAGTTTAAGAACCAAATATCTGTGCCAAAACCCAAGATACCCAACTAGACAGAATATGTCTTGTATCTTGCTGACACTTTGCTTGCAGTCTGTACATTTTAACTAGGGTGACACAGGATCAAAAAGGCCATGCCAACCCCTCTTGTCAGTTATAATAGTACTATTTAGAAGATGAGGATCAGCAGGACGGGTATCTTTCAACTTCCCAATATCAGCAAATTCAGTATGAAAATACAACAATTTCAATACTGATTTAAAAAAATATTCACACTATGTGTCTGTTCCTCAGCATCCTACACATCAGAATTAGTCACAGCCAAAATGTATCTCTGAACCTTATTATTTTTTTTTTCAGTTGGAATCTAGTATTTCTCAGTAGTGACTGATGATAATACTTGCTGTACAACCTGCCCCCACCAAGAAGCAAATACCTTTGAAATGATGCAGTATTAACTGTAGTTTCTTCTCATGTTCTTTGTGTTGTAGGGTCATCTGCCTGTCACACTGCAACTTGACGTGTTCAAGTGCAGATTCTAATTCACGTATTATGTTTTCCTGGTCTGCGACCTTCATTTCCTGTTCTTCAATCTGCAGTTGTAATTTACCTTCAGACTCACGTAGGCTAACAATCTAAGAAAGAAATACACTTCTTTTGATTTATCAAACCATTTTCATAAAAGCTTTTACCCTTCTACTTAATAGATTAAAGCATGCAAAAGCAATGGTCTCTAAAAGTCATAAGCTAATAGTGGAAGCAGATTTGCCTGCTGCCATGAGTTTACACTTTAGAAATGAGCTCTGTACATTTTGATCACATGGACTAGTGGATTTTTTAATACCCCATGCAGAATTTAAATGAAAACAACAGTGTTTTTCTGCTTCTGGAAAACTTCCAACTTGCATGGCACAGGCATCTTGTTCACAAAATCACCAGAGGTTTGCCCTGGGTCACAAAGACACCATGTTCTAATGCATTTCATTTTTATGTTTCCAGATGTCAGTATGATTCTTCAGTACTTGGCTGTACACACTGCAGGCACTGCAGTCAGAGTTTATACTGGATTTAGAAAAAAAATAGGAATACTAGCCTGAGCTTTACCAAGCGTGTAGTTGGGAGGAATTTCAATACGACACCATTATTTAAGTATGTTGCTGCTTCAAAAGTAAGCAACACAGAACACTGGAAAGGAGCAATGGCATTTCCAGATTTGCAGCACCTTTTAAGCTAATAACCCCAAATCAAGATATACAAAGTTAACACACAAGTATCCTATTTAGGTTAATGTAAAAACCAAAAAAAATCTGAAATCATAGCAAATGTATGTAACCTGAAAAGATTTTCACCAAAAGCTTGTTAAATTTATTTTTATTTCTTGACACCATTTAATTTCATTATCCAGAATAGTAACTAGCCAAAACAAACCTTGTTGAAATATTTGAAGAGAATAGCTCTGAGCTCTGGAGCAGACAAGGAAACTAGTTTTCCTATTACATTATTCTCACTCTGTGAAAGAATCTGAGAAGATGACCTAAGCAAGTGCTGGCGATTCTGAATACTTTCATTCTTGTAATCAATAGCAGCCTCTAGGGCTTCGATTCCTTCTTCCAGCTGGAAAAGGACATGTTCTTCCTACAGAGAAACACATGTGTGAGATCTTAAAAAAAAAAAAAGTGTAGAATGAATCTTTCTATACATAAGGCATTCTTTAACTTCATTCTCAAGAGTGAAACTAAACTCAAGGGCAAGACAAACTAGTAGCAGTACAGAGAATGGAACGGGAAAAATAAGAGATTTTGAGAAGCGAGGCAAGTAGGGTTCTTTCTGGCACATTATCACCTCAGCCACATGCACATACTGCTTCTCAAGTCCTAAAACCAATCTGTGCATTTTATAAGGATTTATTGTATCTTCCATGAAATCATACTGATCAATGCAAGTGTGGACCATCCAGGTAATATGACTTATTTTTTCTGTAAAAATATGGAGGCCTTCAGGTGAAGTTTCCTTTTTCACAAAATCCTACGAAAAAAATTAAGGGGCATCACTATGCAAGTACATTGGCTTGCTCTGTCTCCTGACATTAAATTATCTGCCTATGACAAACTGATGAACTTCTAGTTCCCTTACCTCTGATTATTTGATCCTTAGGCCACTGGGGTTTGTCAAAATTAAACCCCTCTGAATATAAACTTGGTTCACTAGTATGTAAGTAGTGCTACCATAGCAGTATTTTAACATTGCTATTATATTTCCAGAAGTACCCAACCTCAGTTCTTTGGTTCTAGCTTCTCTAATATTTGGAGACATTTTAGGTTCTGATTGGAATGCTTTATTATACAATGCTATCTAAAACCTGTATTTATCTCAGAGTTGCTCACTTACTTCAGGTGACAACACTTTACCATCTTTCAGCTTCTCATCCACACTATTTCTTCTTCTGAGCAGCTGATTCCTTTCTGTTTGGAGAACCTGAATTTTTTCCAAAAGGTCTGCCTTGTCTTCACTGGTGCTGCCTTGAAGCTGCATACCTTTATCACACAGTTCCTGATCCAGCATACTTAAGCGAGTAGACAATTTCATACTATCTTTGTTTAAAGCCTAAAAAAACCACAGCAACCATAGATATGAAACGAGATTCTCCTTCTAGTAAAAAAATGCAAGTGAGACCATCACATTCTGCAGTGAAAGACTTGTCTGCTTCTAGCATGAGATCCCATTTATTTTGACTAGACAGGTACCATAAAATTTACTATTTACTCAGAAGAAGAAAGGAAACAAAAACGCCCAATGTGCACTTTTCTGCATACTAAAAAGTAAAGGGGCTAGTCATTATAAGTCACAATGATACTTCAAGTTTTATGTGCTTTTGCTACTGAAAAATAAATAACGCAAAATGTTTCCCTGTCATGTTCTCTAATTTGTAAAAGGACTGAGGCATTTTCAGGTACCATATTATTTAATGCTCTGCAATAACAGAACTCCACAGTCCAGATTTATGTTCTGTTGTTGGAATTTCAGGGAGAAAAAGTGAAAAAAAAAATTATTCTGTGTTATTCACATTTTAAATGTTGAATTGCTCAAGCCACACAATACCTTCATGGCAGTGGTAGAGACACATATCACATGGCTTGAGCCTCTTGTGCTATCTGCCTTCCCCTCCACACCCAGTCTTTTAGTCAGCACTATAATTCTGGTGAGTTTCATGTTTTTTCTTAAATCACCTGGCTAGATCTCAGTTTCTTGATTTCCAGGTGGCTTTTCTCTTGCAATAGTGCTTCTTTTTTAGCTACAATGGCTTCTCTTTTCTTTAAATCTTCTTCCAGTTCTGCTAACTGTTCATGCTGTTGAAGAATTCTTTCCATTTCTTCATCCAGCCATTTCTTTTGCTCTTCTAATTTCTAAAGTTTAAATAGAAAGCACTAACCAGGACTTTTTGTGAGAGAATTTTATGATTATGTTTTTCCTTTTTTTAGAATAACTGATAAAATTGTAGAAGAAATTGACATTTATAATGTTAACTTTAATTCTGCAACAGTCTTGACTCAGAATAATACAGAAATTCAACTGACATAAAAATGAGGCTCAGCAATGTTACATTACTACATCTTGTATAAACAAATTTGTATCAGATGCCTTACTTAAATGTATTCTTCTTCTAAGAACAGTTATATAAATAGATGTTTTCTATATAACCACAGCAGCTAGGTTTGGATTGTGCCACAAGAATTCAGCTAGCCCACCCTCATTGCCTTATATTTGCCAAAGACCAGCTATTTGTAAAAAACATGAGGTGACAAGAAATTAAAATGTTGACAGAAAAACAGACAGTAAATGAGACCTCTGATCCTGGTGGTACACTCCATTACAATTTTTTTCGGAAGCCACAGTTTGTCAGTGGATATATTCCCTGTAAGGCTAAAAAGTTGCCTTTATTTAACTTTAAAAATTTATGTTCACTTTTGAAGACGTTTGGTAACTCATGAAACTTTCATGTTCCAATGTCCACATCTGAAATAACATAGGTGGCACTGCTGCATAGGACACCTACTTTTCTAACATTGTTAGGAACAACCAAAACCATAGATTTCTGCCATATCAGAAAGAAAACCAAACCAAAACAAAATCAAAACCCAAACCAACCAAACAAAAACCCCTTAACGAAATAAACAAAAACCCCCCTGAACCAAATAACCAAAAAAACCCCACCACAAAACAACCATGGAATGTTTGTAACAGTTCACCAGGATCACCCTCAAACCTACCAGACAACAAAACATACTGAATTCTCAAGGTCTCTGAATCAGCACTTTTGACAAATCATAGAAAGAAAATACATTAGAGCCTCTCCTTTCCTTCATTAAAAAAGAGAACAAGAGCTGCTAGAGTATAGTCCCAGTTTTTGCTACAGCAAAAAAGAAGACAAAACTATGATGGAATACCCTTCTTCCAAACACTTGACAAAGATGACTACGGATGAACAAAGAAATTTTTTTTTCCAAGCCCACACAGAATTGGAATAGATTAGCTACCTGTAGCTTCTGTGAAGTTTCCACTGAGTTATTTTTCTTCTTTTTAAAAGCAGCAATCTCTTTATCCTTAAGTTTAAGGATCTTCTGTTGTTGCTCCATCTTCAGTTGAAGTTCCTATAAGCAAGCAAAAAACCTCATTCTTCTTGCCTCAGTCAGTGTGTTTTTACTACGCATTTAATGTCAGAGTCCACAAAAGTAAACAATCTGAAATATACACCCTAAATTTACATGTAAAATTGCAATTCAGGGCTAGATATCATACAAGAAAACAAACAAACAAAAAAGCTGAAGAGAAAGGCAAACTGAAGATTTCTGTGAAAATGTTTATAGACAATTTCTTCACTGCATCTGTCAAGAAAGTCATTACTTAAAACTGGAAAGCCTAGCAGTATGTTTTATTGTCTTTGTGGAAGCAAAGGCAAAATTTGTTCATCTCATTCTTTGTCATAAATAAATAGGAAGAATCCTACTTTAATTTGTTCCTGGTCCCGCTGAATCTCTGCTTCTAGTTGCTTCTTTTTTTCACTCTCTTCACGCAGTCTCTTCTGTAGCTGGGTCTGCTGATGCTTCATCTGAGCCACATTCTGCTCAAGTTCTGTTGCTTGTCTCTCGCTTTGGTTAGATAATGAAGCCAGATTCTTAGTGTCTTGCTGCTTCTTCTGTAAGGCCTGAATGTTCATGGCAAATTTCAGCTTAATAGCAGGAAAACTTAAAACATGACTCGGCTTCATTCTTTATTTCACTGAACTCTCAAGAGTCAGCGAGACTTACTAACTTCTGCCCAAACAATCACTTGTTTTTTCTGTGGTTTCTGAGCTATCTGGTAAAGTCAGCACAGGCAGAATTAATCTCAAGCAACATGAAAAGGTAAAGATACAGCTCATGTGCAGCAATACAATGAAAGTAGTAAAATCTAACAGAAATCACAGCTCTGGAAAGCGTATAGAGACATTACAGTGACAGAATGCTGGTCTTGAGCTCAAATGAATAAGCCAGCTACCTCTTTCGGTATGGTGCTTGTCTGACGCACCATTCTAGGACCAAAAGGCAACAGAGCACCTAAGCTGGCCCTACACAGAATGTAAACTTAGGTATAGCAGAACTTAAAAGTAGAAGGTCAGTGCCAAACAAATATGACTCTATTGGGCCTGGTCTTGCAAACCATCACTGATTTGCTTAGAGCTGGAATTTATTTAGTATTTTCATAAAACATCGATTTTATTTATGGCAGGTAATAAACTTGTAATAGCCTCCTTGCGTAGGTTTTATTATGGTACTACATACAATGGTGTATGAGCATCTCATATCACCCACTTCTTTCTTGGTTGAAAATACTGTATTTATCTAACCACATATATGTTAAATAGCATTCTGAGTATAACAGTACTAAATTTCTCCTTAGCTACTTCAATCCAACTAGCTCCCAATGTGTAAAACAGGTGAGAGTTTTACAAGCAGAGAGTTAAGCTTCAGAAGTGATAGCAAGACAGATATTTGCAGATCTTGTCAGATCAGAAATACCTGCACTTTCAACATAGCTGCATCCATCTTCTTCCGGAACTCTTTTTGTAAGTTGACTTTCTCAGGAATGTCTCTCAGCTCCTTACTCTCTAGCTCCTGAAGCCACTTTTGTGTTTCAGCCAGTTCCATTTTGGCCTGCTTGGATTCTTGTTCCAGTTCAGTTATCTTCAAAGAATATTGCCTGCTTACAGACTGAGCATCCTTACCTTAAAGACACCATATCCAACTAGTTTAAAAACAGCAGGATAATGAGTTGAAATGTAACACTTGATTCTGTAGTTGAATGTTTACTTCTTTCGTTCTGCCTAAACCAGTAATTTCTGAGACATTTTCTAAACCTAAAGGAACATAAAGTTCCTTTCTAACTCTGAAATAAAGGAAGGAATCTTAAATCTGAATTCTTCATGAGTCATCTGATGTCACCAAATAAAGTGCCACCTGAGTGCCAAATAAAGTGAAATTCTTCTGCCTAGTGGAGTTTTTACCAAAATAGCTCTCCTGTATTTCTTTTTCCTTTTTCCAGAAGAATATGCCATTTATTTATTACTCAACTTGCAGCTTAATAATCAGTAAACAATTTCAGGTTCCGGTTTTACTCTCTGACTTGCCCTTTTTGGGTGATCTTTCCCAAAGTACTATTTTTGGGGGCACAGAATCTTTATCAGTGCCAAAAGGCAACCTCAAGAGAAGGTAAGCACAGGAGAAGAGTACAACTGAAGGGGCTGAGCAAACAGATCCTTACTGTCATCCTAAGCCTAGTTTCTGCCAGGACAGATATGTAAGGGATGTGGGCTAACAGGGACACTGACCTTTTCCCTCATCCACTTCTGACTCTTGCTCCTCTACTGCAGTGCTGGGAACGCTTACATTCCCAGCACAGTGATGTATCTTCTCTCCTATCCCAGACACCACGTGACAAGTACATGTCCGCGAAGAGATCAGTAGCACTGAGCATACATGAAAAATTACACTATTGGTGGATAAAAGCAATAATCAGCAAAGCACAAAAAATATTTAATAAATATATATGTGTACCATAGCAGAGTAGGCTGTAATAAAAATTTACGGCCTTCAGTGCAAACATAGCAAGTAATTAATGAAAGTTTTGAACCTTTAAGTTCTTAAAAGTATTGTGTAGTTACATAAAAACTAAGACATGCGTGACGCCAGAAGTTTTGTTACTTTTCTGAACTTCTTCATTGTAATTTTCCTTACAGTAGCCAGTTACCTGTTCTTACTAATTCCTTGATAAGTTCCTCTTTCATTTTGATATTAAGTGCAAGTTCTCTCATTTTGTGCTCAGCCTCTGTGAGTCTCAACTCTGAATTCTTTAACTTCTGCATGTTAAAAATATGGCTTTTCTGGAGGCTGTCAATCTCTTCACCTTGAAAGAAAACAAAGCAATATGGAGATAAAAAATTTGGAATACAGTCTGTATCCAAAAGATAGTGCTCTGTAAAATTTTATTTGTGCAATTCTTACATATGAAGTAAAAGAATCAAAAGGGGATAACAGCGCGAAGAGTCTTTCCCCTGCCATGTGTCTAAACAGGAAAAGAAATGACGGCATGCACTAGCATTTCAAGACCCAACGTGGGAGGAACAATATTCCTGAACCATTTCAGTGCATCTCTGATAAGATAATAGCATCTATTTTCTTTCATTGAAGCAGTACTAAAGATTTATATCTAAACAGCTTTTTGATGTGTGAAGTGCTTTCTGGCTAGCAAGTATTACTTAAACATTAAGGTAACTGACATCAGTTTCAGAAAGGGGAAGAAGTAGAGAATCTTGAAAGCCTATGTTAAACAGTAACAAAAAAAATTGTATCCAATATACATATTTTGCTGGGAAAAATAATTACATTTGCTAAAGACATTCTTGCATATTCTGACACTGTAATAAGATTTTCTCTCATGACTTCCATTTTACCTGTGGTTGTGTCAGTCTGTAGTGCAGATCTGTTGGATAAACCAGACTTGTCTGCTTGACACTCCATGTCACTTAGATCAGGAAGAAAGCACCGAGAAGCCTGTTTTTGTGTCCATGTTTGGTTTATGGAATTCCTAAGGAAGAATGAATAACATGCTACATTCCAAACACACAAGGATTTTTTTCTTTAAGCTTCATGCGAAGTACATGATCTTAACAGAGAAGAATCCCAAACTCACATAGGCATTTGTACCTTCTTTCTCATCTACTCCCCACTGCCCCAGCCTCCCTGATCTACATGGTAGATTCTGGCCCCAAAACAAGGGCTGTATAGTCTTTATTAAATCATAACCCTATGTTTATTAAACTTATTTTGTAATATGCCCAATTAGACATATAAATTTACCATAAGTAACATCACAAACAATCTCACATTATGGCAGGATTAGGCAGTAATACTATCTTTGTTATATGTTTGTCTGTAACAAAAATTAAAGAATAACAAAAAAATTACTTAAATGAGGTTTTCTTTTTGCCGCCTGTATTTTCTTCCTCTTCATCACTCTGATCAGAGTGGTGGCAGTGAAGAACTTTATCCTGATCTTCTATGTTGCTCAGTATCATCTGGCTGCGAGCACGGAATTCTGCCATTACCCAGGCCAGGGAGAAGGCAGGTGGGCTGGGATACACCTGCCAAAAAGCATGCAAAAAGTGATGGGTAAAAACACTTGCAACAATTTAGCAATTCTTTACTTGTAATTTTAAAATATTTCAGTTTAAAAGTCTGACATCACCTCAGCTTGTAAGCAAAATTACAGAGGTTTTCTATAATAACTCTGAATACCTTTGTAACAAAAGGTTTTGCCAGATCTTGGAGTACTTGTTCCAAACGTGACAGAAGGCATCATTAGCAAATTATTATCCAATGTATTCAATATATTGTTAAGAATAATCATTCATTTTTGATAATGCTTCATATCTGAGCCCTCAAAACCCCCAGGAAAATACCAGAAAAGACTACAGCTTTAGTACTTGTAAGTGATAATTTTAAGACTGAAGGTTTTGGACAATTGTGGCATAGCTCATGTCCATTACAGACAGTAAAACCTATTTTTTTCAGAGTCTTCAATGAGAAGCTAAACAGCATCTGAGAAAGCTACCATAATTTGTCACGTCAAGTATAATTATTGAACCGTAGCTATTACAAAGTAAAGAAAAAAAAAAAAAGCTACATTTGGATAGACCTTACCTTTCGGGTCTCTGTCCCTAAAGGTGGGTGAAGGGAGTGTAGCAGACTCTTTGTGAGTGGGACACTGTATGGCCTCCTTGCAGATTCCATAACAGCTGGTCCACCTTCACAAGCATTTGAGAAGTCTGAAGTTTTAACATCTGCAAACTTCTCTAATGTTTCTTTTAGCTGATCAATAACCATTTGCTGTTCCACCATTTTCTCATTCTCATGGGGAAAAAAAAAAAACGAAGCAAAACTGTTGCTTATTGTGAGCTCTGTATTATATTCACCATTTCTAAATCCCTTACAAAGGTCATAAATCTTGTTAACCACTCACTGATGCTAAATTCTTCTGCAGTGCACTGGCAAATTCTGCAACAAACTGAAAATTCTATGACATATCATTATCACACGCACACACACCCCAACTCCAATAAATTTTAGAGACATTTTTCTTCAGAAAGACCTATCCCAGTTAAGTTACGTTAGTTTATCTAGGCATCTAGTGAGTAGGCGACATACTTATCAGCCCATGCTTGCTTTATATGTATGTTTATGGAGAAGTGAATTAAACAGAAATGTTCAAATGAAACACATGGTCTGAGTCTAATTAATTGAACATGTCTACAGGCTTCCTCTTTGTCTTTGAGCAGTTTCACTTTAAAGATTATTTGTATTAATAAACATAAACATGTATATGAACCCAGGATCCCTTGTACAGGCTACTTCTTTTTCTTTTACCCAGCCTGAACTTTGCTGGTAATGCTAGCTTAGAGAATATATTTAGCTGCTTCTCCTACAGCTGTCTTTGTACATTGTTCAAAACTACTTATCTTACCTAAACTGATTCATCCATAAGGCCAAGATTATACCAGTTTTCAGCTTCCTATATTCCTTTTAATTCTTTTCAAAGTACCTTTAAAATCGGGCCTAGTAACTAAAGGAAAGTTGAAGAATAGCTAGTGACAGGCAACCAAAAATATTCAATGAAAGATATTTTGAATACTCCTACTTGGAATAATACATTTTTATTCATTCTTTACATCCTGTTTTCTTAGACTTCAAGTTCTTTCCAAACATGCATAGACAATGCCTTGCAAATTGACATTTTGTTGGAATACAATACATAATACTCCTGTCCATAGGAAATAGAATATATATGATTGCCATATTTGTTATGATTTTAGAAGTAGTAAAGGCCAACTGATCCACCTTGAACCCATTATTTGACCTTTTTAAGATTCTTTGTCCCTGATAAGCTTGTACATACAATCCCACAATGCAATAGGTGTTACATAAATACATAAGTCTATAAACATTTAATATCTATCTGTACATGCTACTTTTAAAGTTCTTATTCTGTTATGTATCACTAAATTACATATTCCTGTGAATACAACTTAAAATATTTACAGAAGTGTTTGCTTTTCATTATTCTACCTATTTTATATGTTTTTAAATAAAAGTGGCAGTTTAGTGGATGAAGTACCAAAATGGTGCCACAGAGCTCTCAAGCTTCTCTCCTGTCTCTGATACTGAAACAATTATGATCTTTTACCTACACTGTGACTGCTTCTGTGACCCCTACCTTCTGTCCTCCAGAATTTATACAAGCATTATCTCAGTGTGTTAAGTTGGCACTATGCCGTGCAGCTTAAAAAAAAAAAAGTCTAGCCAGAGGTGACAGAAAAGAAGGTGACAGAGCAAACAAAAATATGATGACTAGTATACTCACTTTTCATTCATTGACTCTCCCCAAGCCATCAGCAAAGAAGAGGAAAAAGGAGAAAAAGTAGAATAAGGAGAAGAGTACTAGCTAACTCTGCTTATGCTTTTCTCTTAAAAAGTCAGATAATAATTTCTTTATCGTCCACATGACAGGTAACACCAGGAGAATATTAACTATTCTATTTAAGGTCTCCTGGATCTTGAAATGTTATATACTTACTACCCATCATAATTTCATTAGCAAGCACAAGATCTAGAGAAGGAAGGAGGCAAGCAGTGTTCCCACTCTGTCACTCAGTTTTCTCTAATAGTAAATGCTTGGAAAATTAGGATGAAATTCCGTTTTATAAAGACAAAAGGTATCAATTCTGTAATTCTTAATATAGGTATAACAAAATATGTTTCTATACAACCTTTCAAATAAAGCAGTCTATAGGATCTTTATAGTATTTTTTGGATTCTAACAATCCTTAAAGGCCCTTCGAATCCTATTTCATTAATTGTCCTTAAACTACTTAGTAATAATACACATCGGGGGAGAGGGGTGTGTGTTACACTTTAGGTAGCATGGAGAGGCTGAATGATTTACCTCATGTTATACAGGAAGGCTGTGGCACAGCTAGACTGATATACAAACTTCAAGAATCACACTATTGTGCTTCATCCACTAGATGAACTCAACTCATTAAATGATACAGCTCTAATTCAAACAAAATGCCCATAAGATTGACAAGTAGTTGTATTCCAAAAAATCCTGAGGGACCAGTCTTGAAATAATGAATGCATTCATACAGCGGAAGGATGGTTCAATACAGATATACATAATGTGTATCAGAGGCAAATACCTGTAATCTGTGTTTTTCTTGAGCCTCCTTTAAAGATTCCAGTTGTTCCTTATTTTCCTGTAGTAATGTCTTTATCTGATTCTGCAGTATCTGCAGTTCATGATCCTTCTGGCTAAATACTTCTTCATCCATAACTAGAGCCTGCTAGATTTAAATAAAAGAAAAGTTCAGCTGGGGAAAATAGGACATTATTATTAAAAACAAACCAAGAAAGAAACAAACTCATTTGTTCTTAAAAGGTGTGATCAGAACTGCAAAGTTTTGCGGCATGCATGGCAAATCGTCTAAGTGGTTTCTACCAGTTATTTTTTCATTTCTGCTTCATCTTTTGATTTTCTTCTGACAAAGTTATTTCTTCCAAAGGAAATAACATACCCATAACCAAAGCTATTTTATCGAAGTAGATATCTAAATCCAGCTATTCTCTTCAGGGTGCTGTGAGATACAGCCACATGATCTCAGCATCAACCATAAGATTAATACACTTTTCAAATTAAAAAATAAGGACAGCTGTCCTAATTCTGCAACTCAGATAACAGCCTAAAAGTTAAAGAAATCATAAGAATACTTCTTCAGATGTTCATGTGGATAAATAATCCAATACTGATTAAAGGAGACTTCTAAATGTTGTTACTCTTCCAGAAAGTCTGTAGAAGCCAAATATGAATTATGGAAACATCATGTCTTATTGTTCTAAAACTGGGTGCTTCTGTGCAACTAGCTTACCTACATCTTTCTTCCAAGAAAAGATAGCTTTTAATAGCTTTTAAGAATACATTGAAGAACCTGGTGCCTCTTTAGATAATAGAACTTTTTCCAAAGTCTGTGTACCAATGCAAACCTTTCTAGTAAATGTAGTTGACAAGCTTATCCTGTCCCCCACTGGTGCTGTATCATTATGCAGAGTAGAGCCAACTACAGAAAAAAGTTTGCACAATGTTAGCATGGTGACAGAGTGGGGCAGGATGAAGTGATAAGAAAACTAAGTGGCATATTGTCCATATTGTATTATACGTACATAACTAAAATCAGACTATATTTGCTCATTTCTATCGCGTGTAGATGTCAAGGGTTGGTGGGCGTGACTGCACGGATGGTGTCTGTGAGAAGATAACAGGGTTGCCCCATGCTGGACACGGCCGGCTCCAGGCGACTCCAGTTGACTCACCACAGGGCACAGCTGAGCCCCTCAGCCAAGGTGGTGGCCCCTCTCTGTTATTTAAGAAAGGGCACAAAATGTGAGACAGGCCAAAGAGAAGGGAGCCAAAGAAGTGAGAAAAAGCGGAGAGAACACCAGGAAGAGGAGAAGGATGAGGTGATCCAATTGTTGTCATCACTTAAAAGAATGAATCCTGTCTGCAATTGCTAACCTAAAGATATATAAATCGTTTCAGTTTTAGGTCAGTCTGCTCATATAACAAAGATAAGAGTCACTTGCAACACAACTAATCACGAGCTACAGAGACTACTGACCTTACAGCTTTAGACATTTTGAAGCCTGCACAATTAGTTGATTCTTGCTTTAAGACATATCTCAAGACTGTGGGATAAAGTGTCCTTTAGCTGAATGTTGCTCATTATACACTAAAAGGATTAACTAATGCAATATGCAAATGTGTAACCAATTGTCTCTTTAGGGTGTGAACATAGTGATAAGATTTTGTATATAATGCCTTTTACTTTTCTTGCTGGCATGATGGCTTTATTCCAGCATTCAGACTTTCGTAGCTCTGTAATCAAACGGTATCTCATCTCTGTGTGCTAAATTGGGCCCATTTATAGGCACATCAAGTAAAGAACCCTGGTTTTGGGACAACACTCCGTGCTGGAGCTGACACCCACACTGCAGCCCAGGGAGGACCCGCGCTGGAGCAGATGGATATTCCTGAAAGAACTGCTGCCCATGCAGAGGCCGTGTGAATCAGAGGAAAGGTGCGAGGAGGAAAGAGCAGCAGAGAGAAATTGCTATGTACTGACCATAAACCACCCCTCAGCAGTGAGGGACAGGAGTATGGAGTGAAGGAGTGATGATAAGCCTGGAGAAGGTGGGAAACAAAGGCATTGTTTTAGTGGTTTTTTGTTTCCCACTACCTGAGTAATTAATATTTTAATTGGCAATAAATTTGAATAATTTTTCCCCAATTCAAGTCTGTTTTTTAATTGGTAAGCAAACTACCTGTCTTTATCTCAACACACAAGCCTTCTCATTCCTGTTCTTCCTATTTTCTCTCCCCAAGTCCTGCTGATGGAGGGGTGAATAAGTGGCTGTCGTGGTTTAACCCAAGTTAGCAATACAACCACGATAACCGCTCACTTGCCCCCTCCCCGCACAAAAAGGGGAGAAAATCAAAAGGGAAGGGAGAAACTTGGATTGAGATAAACACAGTTTAATAAAATAACAAAATACTAATATACTACTAGTAAATATATATATATAAAATAGAAATAAAAGATACTCAAGGCAATTCCTCACAAACTCCATCCACAACTGAGCAGCCAGTCCGAGGAAGACACACCCGGTCCCAACAGCCGATCCCAGAAAGAGAAAAGAGAGGAAAAAGGCAGAAAAGCCCAGAGGCCTCTGCAGGATGGCAAAAGGCCAGGCTAAACGTCCTGCACCAAAGCCCCCCCCAGCTTGATTGCAAGAGCAATCAAGGGAAAGCGAAAGAGCAAACTGGAAGGCCCCACTCTTGTATTTGAAGCATGATGCTACTGGGATGGAATACTCTCATTGATCAGCCTGGATGTCAGTCAAGCTCTGCCCCATCCATGCCCCCCTTCCTCGATGCCTCGCACCTGTGGGCAGAGTGCTCAGAGTGTCATTGGCTCTCAGACCAGAGCAATTAAAAACATTAACTCTGTGCTGGGGTGTTATCTTCTTGTTCTCAAACTAAGTCCAAATAATGAGCCTGCTAGCTATGAAAAAGAAAGGTTTCTAATTGCATCAAGAAAATTAACCCATTTTCAGTCAAACCAGCGCAGTGGCTGAGTGGGAGTTTGGCTGTTAGCTATGACTAACCCACTACACCACTACTTTTATTTTGTGTAAGACAGCATTATCCAGGCGATCATAACTGTTAGCAAAGAAACATGTATGTACACACAAGAATAGTTCCACTATTAGCTACTAAATCTGTCCATAGGCAAGCCCTGCTCTTCAGTCTGTACTGTCACATTAATTTTAGCCTTACCCCTAACCATCTCCTCCTGGCCCTGGATAGCACACTCGTCTGGGGAAATTTAAGTCTAAACTCAGCACTTATGCTGTTTTGAACCTAGGAAACAGAGCTTTAAAATAAGCTACAGAAGAAAATCAAGAAGTAAGAAAAAAACTGTGATTTAGATTGATTGAGAACAAAGAAAAGACAGAATCTGTATATGCAGTTGCCTGATAACAGTCTACTGGTTTATCACAGTTTGGTGTGCAAACTGAAAATGGGTGGATATTATAAAATTCTACCTTGCTGGAACACTGTTTCCTTCTACTAAAAGACAGACTCGGATTAGTTTTTCTGCGCTGTTTATCTTACGTCAGAACTTCACTCGGTTTCAAACTAGTGTACATGTATTTTAAGTTACAAAATTAATTTTTGTTTGAGGCTTTGTTCATTGTACACTGATCTGCATTATTCTGGATGTTTTGTTACTCATAGTCAACATCATAACTCACTGCATCCAAAATATGCACTTCCTAGATGTATATGGGAATGTTCACAAAAAAAAAATCTTTATCTGATCATGTGTCAGTTCTGTGAGAAGACATTATCATGCCTGAGAAGGCCAAGAGCTCTTTGCCCCAGAGGTCATTTTCTAGCACCATTATCTGCTGTCTGAGAAAGAGCTTATTGGAACTACAGGAATTACAGTATACTCATGGGATATCTGCATGCTAAGAAGACCATATCTTGTTTCAAAATTCTCACCTCAGCTAGAAAACTGTAAAGAAGTATGATGATACCAAAAAGCAGAAAGCTGATACACAAGCGTCAGAAAAGTGATGAAACAGAGAAATCTGTAAATAATCTAGAAAATCAGTTAGCTGAAAGCATGATAATGAAAAGGAAATGCAGGAGTTCTTGGTGACCTCATTGCTGAAGAAATACACATTAGGAAATTAATTAATGATAATGGCTGAGGTACTTGCAACTTCACACTATCAGACAGACTAGTATACTACATACATAGCATTAGATATAAGTTGGAAAACTTAGTCCATGGGTTATCTGTAAGTACACTGATATCTGTGAAAATATCCACATTGTATTTATATCTGTAATGCTTCTGACAGGTTAATTTATTTGCGGGATTCACAACAATTTCTGAGCTTACAGGACTGAAAGTAGTTGTTGTAGTTTAACCCCAGTATGTGGCTAAGCACACACAGGTGCTCAGCCACTTGCCTGTCCCCAAACCCCAGTGGAACGGGTGAAGAGCAAAGGAAGAATAAAAGCAAGAAAATATGTGGGTTGAGACAGAAATTGTCCAGTAAGTGAAGGTGAAGTGGAAGAAGAGAGAAAGAAAACAAGACAAGTAATGCAAATACAATTAATGCAAACCCAATTACTCACTGCCTTCCACAGGTAGACTGATGCACAGCTGGCTCCTGAGCAAAAGACAGCTAATGTACCTAAACCTTCCTCCTCTCCCTTTTTATTGCTGAACATGATGTTATATGGCATGAAATATCTCTTTGATTAGTCTAGGTCATCTGCTTGGTTGTGTGTGTGTCCAGCCTTTCGTGCACTCCCTGATCTGTTCATTGGTGGGCAGAGACAGAAACAGAGAAGGCCAAACACTGTGCAAACACTGTTCAGCAAGACCCAAAACATTAGTGTGTTATCAGCATTATCTTGGTCACAAATCTTAAACACAACACCCTACGAGTTGCTCTGAAGATAATTAACTCCATCCCAGCCAGACCTAGCACACTAGCATAGCCAAAGTAAAAAAATCTAACAGGCAAAACTGCTCAGCTTCATAAAATCCTCTTCAAACTGATGAGCCAAAATATAACATCACTTTACCTATCTCTATCATGATTAAGATGATTGCCTATTCAGTCATCCATTAAAATAAAGCTATGTCCCAGGGACTAGACAAACAAAATTAAATGAGACCGTGAATTTAAATAGTCAAATTAAGTACAGGTAAGTGTAACAGTTTTACTATTTAGAAATTGAATTAAAGTTTAAGCAGACTGCTCTTTCACATAGTTATTTAAATAATCAACTTATAATTAAATACCTGGCATTTCTTTAGTTCCCTCTTTAGCTGAAGGATTGTGACGTGATGTGCCTCTTGGCTGGTCCCAGTTCCTGTGTCAGTTTCCTGCATGGCAAGATCTTCCTTCCTTATTTCCTGCACCATAGCGATCCAGCTCTGCAACCTATCCCGCTGACTTCTTTTTAAGCTAACATCATCATTCAAATCAACCAGAAATGGGAAGGCTTCATCTATACAATTTCTATAACTGAAACATTGAACCTGAAGCCGTCTGAGCTGCTCCTCAAGTGAACTGATACGAGATCTTTCTTGATTCAAGTCATGTGAACATTGATTACTGACTTGCTGGTTCTGCAGAGCTTCTCGAAGCAATCTGATTTCAAGTTCCATTTCATCAATCCGGTCTTGATTGGGGTTGTAATTTACAACTGGTTTATTTCTTATGTTTTTTGCTCTGTTGGCATATTTGAGGGAATTTAAAGATTCATCAAAGTCTGATGAGGATGAACTTATACACGTTATCATGACAGTCTTGGCATTTCCTCCAAGGGAGTCTTTCAGAATACGAGTGATTTTAGCATCTCTGTATGGAATATGTACACTTTTTCTTTTTGGGTCTCCAAGGGCACTGATGACATTTCCCAAGGCCAACAGACCACTATTGATCTGAATTGACTCTTTGAAGCGTTCACCAGTATTTCCAGTCTTTGTCACTCTCTCTGATCCTGCCAAATCCACAAAATGAAACTTGGAAGCAATCATCTGGGCTGATTTCCAAGATGAATCCTGTGCAGCATCAGTATTTGTTTGAGACTCTGCAAACTGTTTCTGACAAATACTGATGGTAAAAATGGCGTGAGATCGACTGGAGTGCTCATTCATTTGTGTTGTGCCCGTGTGACGAGCTGCGTTGCCACTTTCCAACAGGCTTATCACTTCATCTGCACATTCTACTTGGAATTCCTTAGCACCAACAATCACTTCAAACACCAAACCAAAGAAAGTGAGAATAATTCAATTAATTCTAAATTCTCCAGCAAAAATTTACAGCAATTAGGAACAGTCACAAATCAGAGAAGTATGCAAGCCTGCATTATTACAAGGCCATAGTATATAACTGTAGAAAAATAAGACATTGATACATGAAAAGCACGAGGTACAACATATCTGAAACTGCAGATACTTAGTATATGGGTGTATTGCATCATAGCATTTGAAACAGTATCTTAAATGCGATACACAGCCTTACTCATTTACATATTGATATAGGCAAATTGCAATCTAGTGCTATCTAGAAAAAGTATGTGCAAAGTCAGCTCAAAGGACAGTTTAAAAAAATACTAAAAATAAAAAAGTTCGGAGTAGAAATGGTTATTTGTCTATGGTAAGAACAGAACTTCTGTTCTATATAGCTCAGGCAGGCAGGCCTTTTGGACAGTATCTATTAGTAATCTAATAATTTGGAAGTGTATTTCTACCAAATACTCCTAGCAGCATATTTTTTGTCCTTTGTTTTAATGAAGGACGGAAAATGTCCTACCACAATCAACTGAGGCTGACTCAAACTGTACTGGAGAAGAAAAGTAGTTTAAAATATATTGCAGGGTTCTTGTGAAGCAATGATATTGTCTGTAAAGTTTTTGCTAAATTAATGCCTTCTTCCAGCTACAGACAAGAAAATCATGCCAGCTCAATGCAACAGTACATTAATATTAAAGCAAACACAACAATTAGAATATAAAGAATAAAAGAAAACAAACAAACAAAACCAGATTATGCAGTTTGAGAATCAAATATCTCTGCAGCAGATTCTTCTAGCATTTTCATGTAGTGGACAGGAAAACTATAGATAACTGTTAATTTCAAAGCCTCCAAAAAACATCAGATGCTACTCCTAATTAAATGTCCTCTTCCACTCATTTCATACCAGAAGGGGGCAGATATTTGCAGTATCAGTGGCTTAACAATTACAATTTTTAATGGAGAAACAAAGGTTCAACCTTAAAATACTTATTCAAGTGAATAATGACACACTATTGTCTTTCTAGACAGAATTTCCAGAAGCAATAACTGTATTTCTACTTTATCATTTGTTGCCATTTCTGGTAGAACATCTATATCGTTCACAGGCATCTAAACACAAAACCGCTTAAAATCAGCTCAATTGAGTTTATATTCTGAAAATGCAACTTTTCCTAGTATTAGTAATGAATAAGCTCTTTCGAAAGAAGGCAAGAATAACTTGGGCACACACCTGAAATGAAACACACAAAATTTTAGAGCTGAAATCCTACCTGTATTGCCCTTTTCATCTTCTCGGATGTGTAATTCTTTCACAGAAGTCTCCAACTCCAATAAATCTCGAAGTTCTTCCTTGTAAACCTCTATGTAAGATACTTTCACATGGAAGTCAATCTTACAGTTTTCAGAAATATGCTGGAATAATTCCTGGATAGCCCGGGGGATTATGCCCTTTTCATCCTCTGCAACTGATGCTATGATATAAGCAAAGATGTCACAGAAGTTTGCAGTGGCTCTGCTGCATAAATTGCAAAGACTGAAGATTGAGATAAGTCTACTCGATATACTAGGGAATCTGAAGAGCTCAGTGTTTCCATGGATTTTTGCAAATATTTGTTTTCCTGGGGTTCAGAACTTTTGTGTGCATCCATTAAGAGGATTTAAAGCGAAGTTCTAAATTGCATAATGTTACAGTCATAAAAGCTACCAAAAATATGGAGGCTACTTTATACTCCTCAGAGTACAGATGCCTTCTTTATTCCTACGCATTATAGTTGGCAATGACATCACAATAGTCTGAGAAATTATAAATTCTACTTAAATACAGCAAAGATTATTAGCAACTTAGGGAGACAGGATTTACAAGCAACATTTACAGTTATTTCTTATTTTTTCAAAGCAGATATGGAACACTAATGCCATACTGGTTTTGTTGTTGTTATTGTTTTTTAAATATTCAGCGTGGTGTTCCATGCCATCCTTAGAGGTATTTAAAAGATGTGTAGATATGGTGCTTAGGGACATTGTTTAATGGAGGACTTGGTAGTGTTAGGTTAATGGTTGGACTTGATGATCTAAAGGGTCTCTTCCAACATAAGTGATTCTGTGATTCTATGACTCTAAATAAAAGGAATATTTTAATACCTACCAAGACATTTAGAATGATCTATTTATATCAGTTTGGAAGACTTAAATAATAAATTCTATGATGTTATAGAAATGTCTCTCTCAAAAAAAGCAAAGAGTGAGCAAGCAAATGATTAATTGCCTAAAGCAGACATTTTCAAGGTAAGATAAATGTAGCAAGGATCTCCAAACCACTGTACTTCAGGAAGAAATTCTAGTTTAAGTTGCATGCTAAAATATGGAAGGAAAAAGCTCTTTATAAATATATTTTTGATATAGCCTAAGTCATGAAGAATTTGTTTTCAGAACAGTCTAATTATAATACAGACTTTGGAAGCTTTTTTTTTTTACTATAACTTTTCTTCATTAGCCCTTAAAAATTCTGCAGCACGATCTGCTACGTATTAAATATTTAACTTGCACAAATGCATTCTTCACCAGTTTTCAAAAAGTCCAAACTTTCTACAACCTACCAATGTGGCCACCTCCGATGGTATAAGTCTTCCCAGAACCTGTCTGTCCATATGCAAACACTGTAGCATTGTATCCCTCAGTCAGAGACACTAGAAGAGGCTTAATGCAAACAGTATAAACTTCTTCTTGGGTTGAGTTTTTGCCAAATACAAAATCAAAAGTGAAGACACGGTCTTTCCCAATGATAATTTGTTGCGTATTTGGGACTATCCTCACACACACTTGGTGGTTATGAAGTACTTCTTTGGAAAGCAGAGGTCTGATTCGAACCGCGACTTTAACTGGGATCTCCTCCGTGACAGACTCCATCCTTGTGCTCCTCACTCAGTATTCATATAGTCAACAAGAAATCTGTTACCACTCCTGTGTTCACCTCTTTCACAGGTGCCTGCAACTAAGAAAATATTTTTTCCACGTTAAGTAATAAATAAGAATTAATTTCCTGCTGAAGTAGAAAGTTGACATTTCCTAAAGAATACATAAGCACTATTACACTCCTGAAAAGTACCTGATATAAAAGCAGCTATATTAATAACTGTTAAATCAATTCATAAATTATTTTTTTCCTCTATTAATTTCCAAGCTATCAGACTCAACCTTAATTCTGAAACTTGCCTTATTTTCTACCTGAACATAACACAGCCATGTAAAGCAACAATATTCTAAGAGCTTGTTAATAAACAGTGTTGATAACGCATATGCTTACAATTAATTCTCTCATTCTCCTGTTCCTGCTGTGTTCATGCTGCATAGGCAAAATAAATCAGTCAAACAAACCCTTCTTCTCCAAAAGTTATATGTATACACACACGTTTTAGAACCCTCTTTCACGTAAGAAGCGCCAGGCATTTGTAACTCAACAAGCACAGATAAAGCAGTTGTGCTGTGTGCAAAGGAGGTGTGCTTTTAAACGTATCTAATTACTACAAATAAAGCATTGCTCTGATTTTAATCTGCATGATTAAGCACACATGTAATGATTATTTATTAATTATATATTTTAGCAACCATGGTTCCTTATACCACTCCCTGGGTATTCGTTCTTACAACATAAGCAGTGTGCAGCAGCACAACTGTAAATATCAAGAAATAGCGTTTCTTTACAGCTGTCTTTCATGGACACGTGAACACCCTCACAGGTACCAAATGCTCCTGGATCCCAAACCTTTTTCTTTTTTTTTTTTTTTTTTTTCTGATTCTAAGATTCCCTTGCAGTGCAATGGAAAGTTTGGTTGAACTTCCTGCTCACTAAACTCCCACATACTGCCTTTAAGACAGCTGTATTACCAGACTGGCAGAACTCATCAGCTAAGCCCCCTAAATTCAAGTTTGTTGAAAACAAACAGCTTCAAAAAGATTTTGCATTTTATTTTATTCCGTGTATTTCGAGAACTTGGCCGTTCAGAATTGAGAAACTACCTGAAGTTGAAAAAAAGCCCCTTTTTATTAACCGAGCAGAAGCAAAGCAAATAAGCAAAGCACGAGACTGAAACCAGGCGTGCATCATGGCCGTGGCGATCAGAAATAACTACATAAACTTACTAACTCCGCACTCAAAACACACTCTGGCAGGTCTGCTTTTATTCATGCGGGTGCATCACTTTTATCCCCCAGCGAGCACCGCTTTGAAGCGCTGACGTTCTCCCCTCCCTTTCAGAATCACACCTGAGTGTCACCGCTCCACACCGGGGTGTGTGCGCACCCACGGGGCACGCCCACGGCACAGACCCGCTCCCGTGTGGGTGCTCCCCGCTCCCAGAGCGCGGGGGCAAACACCCTGCGGGGGATTTTCGGAGCGGGCCCGGTACATTCTGCCGTGTCTCGAAGCGCACCTTGTACTCCAAACCTGAGGGGAGTCGGGGACGGGGTCACGCCCGGGCCTCGGAATCCAGGCGCCGGGGCTGGCGGAGCCCCGCTGTGTGGCGGGCCCGGGCGGAGGGGCGCGGCAGGGGGGCGCAGGCCGCGGCGCAGCCAGCCGAGGCGGCGGCCGCTCTCTCCCCGTTGTTTACGGCGTCTCGCTTGGCAACGGCGGCAACGTCCGGCGGCGGCCCCGAGGCAGAGCGGCGCCGCCCCGCACCCCGCCGCCCGCAGCGCCCCCCGGCGGCAGGAGGAGCCGCCCCCCACCCCTCCCCCGCGCCGGTCGCCGCCGCTCTGCGGGCTCCAATGAAAACGCAGATAAGCTCCGTGCGATTGACGTCACCGCGCTGTTTATTCAATTAACGCAACATTTCGGCTTTGGCCGAGCCACAAAAGTAGAGCTCAGAGCTGGTGGGGGGGCGCTCGGAGTGGAGACGGACTGTGCAGCAAAGTCTGCACCTTTAATTCCAGTGAAAGATTCGGGGGAGGAAACAAACAAACAAACCAACCAACTAACCAACACCCCCCCCCCCCCCGCAAGTTCGCAATACATCATCAGAAAACGTACATTTGATTTAGCCATTTCCAAATTAGTCTGTGACAAGCCGGCATATGAAAAGAATAACTGCCATTCAAAAGACAATGCATCGATACGGCAGCTAGGGGACCGGAGTCAGTAATATATACACCGCACCCGATGGAACGGAACGTCTTTCATCTCTTCCCTGTGGTCCCTGGCATAGTCCCAAAGGTGATAATCGAGTAAAACCGCGTTTATCTTTCCACGCATGTCCTGACCCTTCCTCTCATAGAGCTGCAGCAGGTGCCTGCAAATCAGTGCACAGCACCAGATGGAACAGCCACGGATCTCCACCTCCTCCCTGTCTCCAGACTGGAAAATTGTTCCTGCAGGACACAAGAGACAGCAACCCAATGATGTTCGAGACACAAAAGCCCCAGGACAGCTTGAATTTGCTTCCCCTCCCCTTTCCCCACCCCACCCCTTCTATTCTAGGACTGCAGTTTTCATTACTTCAACAACGTTGCTGTGTGCTTACACATTTACCTGCTATTCCATTAAAACATGAGCGCAGTTTAAGAAAATAAAAGGTGTTTGCATTATACTGCACATGACACTTTTTTTTTTGGCTTGTGGAGACAAAAAGGGTAGTCAAATGTAATTCTGAGACAGTGTATTTTCTGCCAGGATGACTCCAAGATTTAAAAAATAAGGAAAAACAACCCTATGTATATAAGGACATCAAGAGACCCATTTGCTGGAATGACTTGGACGAGAATGCCCTTATTAGGATTCATGGAAAAGAAATCGCCTTTATGACCTATTTCATATATATATATATATATATATACATGGCCATACTATTAATATCGATGGATTATAGCACTGATCTGTTTATCTTGCTGTGTAATTTTAAAATTCCCTAACAGCAGTTCCACCTCTAAATATAGTCATTTTACAGTGGAAAGGGAATTGATTTAAGTTTTTATTCACTGGAGTACGTAGTTCGTAAGTACTGGAAGATGGAACCATGCTCAAAAGTGGGACTCTAGTTTTATGCCATTAACTTCATTTAAAGCATTTTTTTAAAATGGTAAGGTTACTTAATAAGGGAGGAACAAACCTTCACATAGTTTCTTCATTAGTTCTTCAGAATACATCATTGCTTTTAAGTGAACAAGAACTTGAGGAATTCTGTAGTCAGCAAATATAGTCAGACTAGAAATGTCATCGAAAAAGCCATCTCCTTTGCCTTCTAATACACTCCATGTATCTGCCACAAGTATTTGTGCCCGTTTGTAGAAAGACACCTTTTTGCTCTGATGAAAGAAATTTACAAGTTATGTAAGTGTCTGAAATATTAACAAATATAGCTACTGACATGCACAGAGAGTGGCAGGTAAGAGTGACATTAAGCTATCATCTGACTAATCAAACCTATCACTTAACCAAAGCAGAATAAAAGTGCACCACTCTTAAACACTTTAAAAATCTAAACAGTATCAAACCACAAGTATAATGTGAAATACTCATAAATAAAGAGAAACAAAAACATAGTAGAAGTCACTGCAGTGGAATAAAAATTGTTTAGATTCCACTTGGATCTCAGAACACATTAGTGTTGTTTCACTTCCACTTGGCAAACACTGTAGTTGGAGTCCAGCAAATATTAATTCTTTCAGAAACCCTAAAGTTCGTCCAGTCTGTTGAGAAGTATAAAAGGCATGTACTGGATTAGACAAAGCATTTTCTCCATCAATTTATCCATAATGTTAAGGAAATAAAATTCTAGTGAAAACTTCAATGAATGGTCCTCTGTGTTGTATAGTCTATCTTGCTAGTTACAGAGGAGAGATGAAAATTATTTTCAGTAGAAGATGTATTCACAAATACAAGATTTTCTTAGATACTATGCACAGTTCTATTTTTGTCAAACTTTTTTTCTGGTGCCATTCCTGCAAAGATTTACATGCCTTTGCGACTACTCACAAGGGGAAAAACTAAAGATATGCTACGATCTCTATGCTGTTAAGGTTTTTATTCTATGATGAAGACAATGCGTGAATGTAAATCCATACCCTTAAGAAAAAAGGTATTAGTGGCTTATGTTTTTTCCTCCCTTTATAGCTAGACAAGATTTTTGGCTTTGGATAACATGTGCTAAACAACAATATGTAACTGGAATGGTTAATCTGAAATACAAATAGGTGGGGATACGAATTATTTCCAGTTTTATTCTGCCACCCTTCATATCACCCCCATTTACAAATGACATTTTTAAAGCTAATTTAATTTCACTTTATTGCCAAGATGCTACTATTCCTGAGAGCAAACCACATTTTTTTGTCATTAAATGCTATTCTCCAAAAACACTGAGAACAAGACGTCCAGCTCCATTTCACAAAACAATTCCTGCAAATATCCTGAAAACTGCTTCTTTCCCTGTGCTGCATTCTATACTTGACATAGACGCACAAACATACTTCTAGAGAACACACACAATTTTGGTATGTTAAATAATAAAACAGCACTTGAAACATCACAACAGGAAGTAATTAATAGACCAAATCCCATCACAGGTTCTGCTGCCCTAAATCTAATGGAAACAAAGAACACAACTCTTTTAAAGCATTAAGACTTTCCAATGTGGTAAAGAACTGATTGTCTCCAGCACCACACCGGTTTGCAAGAGCAGAGGAAGGGAGACTTCAAACGGAACTTTTCATGTCATGCTGTAATTCAATTTAGAAGAAAAACACTGTCTGGGACTCGTCATTGAGCAGATGTATCATTTCACTGTTTAAATTATTGGTAATTTTTATGCTGTACACATCTTTGGAAGCTTATGTAAAATTCTCAATATCAAAAAGAACATTAAGCATTTCTAGTATATTTTCCCATCATTCTTTTCAACAGAAAGTAAGGAAAGCACTAGGTAGATACTACGTCTCAATACAGTAGCATTTGTCCAAAAATTGAACCTTTTACCAGATGGGAATACAACTTCACTTTTTTTTCTGGAACATCCTCACTTTTCAGGAAAAGCTACTACATATTTGTGTCTCCTCTCTACTACAATGAGTCAGTATTGAGAGACACAATAATTACGACCTAGTGATATTAAAAAAAGGTCTAATGCGTTGGCAAAGAGAAAAATGTGATAGCATAGCTAATTAAAAAAAAAAAAGGCAAAGAACAGGAGGATCATGAGAATTTTACAATCTTGGTCCCAGGTGATGGGAAATAAAAGATAAACACAAGGAATGTCCATAACTGGAAGCTCAGAAAGGACTCCACTGTGTCTATGTCAGAACACAAAAACCCCAAAAGTGAGTATAACATAGTCTAATATTTAAAGTTCTGTCAGTATTCAAATTCAGCACAGCATCTAAATATGAACGACCCATCCAAGGACAAAAAGCTTTTGGGGATTTTAGTTTTGGTTTGCAACTCACTTTCCAGAAACAAAAGATTAGCAACTTCTATAACTACATTCAGTGATGTGTAATTATTGTGTTATGTGTTTGGAAAAAGGTATAGCCAAAGAATTGTGTTTCTTTTAGAAGCTCTCCTAGAAGGTCAGAATGTAGGACAGCTCTAGCAGTCTATGATAGTACACGTCTACTGCAGAATTGATTTTATAATAATATATATTTCTAATCGGGAGAGCTACTGAAAAACATAAGTTTACTAGTGGATATCTCACCATATATTCAGTTCCCTTCTAACCCTTTATTGAAGGCAAAGTCTTATTTGTGAGACCTCGACCTGCTGTGACAGAAATGATGTTGATATTGGGATCCAGGAGATCTCGCATTAGGTGCCGACATTCTTTTTTCTTTTTTTTTTTTTTTTTTAAAGTAGGGTGTACTCTTGCTCTACATTATTTCACCCACCTTCAAAATACACATCTTGCTTAGTGAAAGCAGAAAAACAGCTTCCATATTCATGCAACAGGCTTTACTACTATGTCAGTGCTTATGGTCTGGGATCATTTTTGGAACATCTTTTCATTCTATGGTCTGCTGCTGCTTTTAGGGAGGCTTGCTTTACAAAGCACTCAGCATCATCTCATGAAAGACATTACGTCAATGAATACAGTCACTATAAAGATAAGAAAATACTCTATTTATCACTTTACTTGGAAAATATGTCCTTTTTGATTATATGAATCATCAAAAAGTTACTTTATATGTAAAAAATCCAAATAAATTAAACAGTAGGTTCAAAGATTAGTTAGAAAGCACCTCTAATTTTTCATGTAAACATATCTTCATAGCAGGAGACAAAGGAAAATAAAATCATGCCACCTACTGAAGGGCAGATGTAAGTGATAAATGCAGTAGATGCAAAGCTCCACTTATTGTTTCTCCAGGGAGTTACATGATAAGACTGCACAGACTATCAGTATAGCCTGCACTGTCACTAGAACAAAAGTCTTTTGGACATAATGATATAACAGCTGAATACAACTGCTGATGAAACTACATACAGGAGCAGCTACATACATCACTCATGCTAAGTAAAGATCATGCCTGTACAGGCAAAACCAGAGGCACGGAAAATACCAGAGAGTCTCTGTTTATCTCCCATGAGCTTCTTTCAGGAAAACGGTTCCAAAAAGCTTCAGCATACTGTCAAACCTAACAAAAGGATGGTTTAATTCTGGCCTGTAGTCATTTGTGCAGCACCTGTTGAAGCAACAACAGCTGTAGTGTGCCTTCCCAGTAGCCGTACATTTTCACTTTTCCACCAGGGTTTCTTTTCCTCCATTAGCTGCAAAGAGCCTCAAGTTAAGAAAATAAAGAGAGATGGGGGAGAAGGGAATGGTAGCAACTAAATTTAAAAAAAAAAAAAAAAAAAAAGGAAAAAATATTCTGATTTTTCAGGCAGAAATTATCTCAAATATCACACATTTGTAGGGAGTACAAAGGAGTTGTGATCTAATTGGGAACTTGGAGTATAACAAAGTAAATTACAACAAAGCAATGAAGACAGAGAAAGTATACGAAAAAAATAGCTCTCCTCTGGGACAAAAGTGACTCTTGTCAAGGACTTCAGATAATCAAGATTCTTTTACTGATAGTAAAGCGTGTGATTTTGTTTTTAGAGGTTTAGACTGATAGAGAAATGAAATCTCAATAATTTTTACCCCAGCTTAACAAAAAAGTGTACTGTGGTCTACGAGTACTATTTAAAAAACCTTCTTTCCTATCTGCATGACTCATCGCAATTTACATAATTAAGATCAACTGCTTCAAAGCCTGATTTTCCTTTAATTATACAGACCAACATCTTTACTGATTTGAGGCCAAAAATATTAAAATAATAGTAATTTTTCTTCTTACTTCCCTTGAGTTTTACTTCTTAATACACTGAGTTCCACAGAAACGGTTCTGTTCACGTTCCATTTCCTGGATTAAAAATCCCAACAATTCACAAACACTAGATCAATTCTGAACTGATTATGCTCCCAGAAAAATTTACATAGGCAACCTAAGAGCTATATTTTAAAGTCACGATCTGTAAGGAGGAAATTCTTACCGTAAGAAATTCAGCATTAGAGCTAGCTTACCTCAAATACAGCTTCATCTCTGTAAGAAGGAAAATTTTCCAGTACTAGACGTAGTAGTTTTTGAGCACTTTTCTCGCTCATTTTAACACAGGTGAGGAAAGACCCTCCAAACTTCTCTAAAAGAACCGTTCCGCTTTCATTCAGCACCCAATGTCTTTCTTCAATCAAAGGTATGGGCACTTCTGTGTCAGAGCGAAATACATGCCTAACTTGGTCAAGCGTCATGGTGGCAAAATATGATGCACTGGTAATGGGTATTCCTTCAGAAAAGTAAAAATAAGATGTTTAGGCTATTGTAACATACTCCGAAGACCTAATGCAGTGGTCTGCTATAGATGCGAGCATTCATATGGTAAGCTCTATTGAGTCTATCAACTCTTAAAAAAATCAGCTGTGTGTTCAGCTGTAATCGCACCCAGACAGCTGCTTAAAACTAAACTTCTGTTTGCACAAAGCGCTTCCTTCCAACATGTAACCACGGAACTGTTCTAACTTTTTATACGTGATTTCTCCCAGCTGCTTAGTCTTCATGTCTCAGTGTGGAATTTACACAGGGCACTGGCAAATCCAGTTCGTACACAGTATAGTCGGCATAGGCCTGTTTTCCCTTAGCTCCTGATCACGTTGTACATTTACAAAAAGTATCTTAACACAAACGTTCCCGTAATTTATGAATAAATATGTACAAAATTAATGAAAACCTCCACCTATACCTACAAATACCTCCTTTTCTGATGACAGCAACAAGAGTGAGCACTAAAATACTGGCTTTGGAGGCGTGTGGGTTTTCAGACTTACTGGAGCTGCTTTGGTACTAGATTAGTCCATAGGATCCACAGTTTAAGCCTCGTTTTCCCATTTGTCACGGAAACATGCGATTTATCTTAAGAACACACGCGAAATAACAGAAGCCACAAACAGCCGGCCACGGACATTCCCTAAAAGCCTTTTTAACGGAGGAGACCCCACTGGAGGCGCAGGCGGCGCAGTCCCTGCACCAGGTGGTGTCAAGGCGCCGCCAGCCGGCTGCCCCGCGCTCCGCGGCCCGGGCTGCGCACGCAGGTTTCCGCCGGCAGCAAGCAGGGGTTCGCAGGACCGGCTCCTGCTTCTGAAGCGGCACCTCTACCGCGCGTCCCTCGCCCCGTCCCGGGCCCCCCCCGCCCCGTCCCGGGCACCTCCCGCCCCGTCCCGGGCACCCCCCGCCCCGCCTGCTCAGGGCGCCCCGCCGGCCCCGCTCCCCCGGCGCTCACTAACCCTCGTCGAGGGCCCTGTTGACGGCAGCGCAGAGGGACCAGTAGCCGCTGTACGTTTTGCCCTTGTACTTCACCAGGTACTTCTGCTCCTCCCGCTCGGGCCAGAAGGAGAAATTGAGGGTGTCCACCAGGAACACCCAATCCACCGCCTCCCGGCTGGCGGCCTGGGGGTTCAGCTCATGGAGGCTCTTCCAGCCCGCCAGGCCGAACTCGGCCGCCGCGGCTTTGTCAAACAAACTCTCCGCCACCCGCCGCGCCCCCTCCTCGTCCACGAACACGTCTTTGCTCCTGCTGGCTATGAACTTGGCGGACTCCAGCGGGGACAGAAACGGCTCCATGCTCGGCCGCCTCTGTGGGAGCAGGAAACACGCACGCTTTCAAGCCCAGCCCCTCCGCCGTGCCCCCGCCCCGGCCAGCCCGCGGAGCACCGACGGGACAAGAGGCCGCCCCCGCCGCCCGCACCCGGGCGCGCCGCACGCCGGGACGGTCCGGCGCAGCGCTCGCTCCCGCAGCCGGCCCTGGCTCAGGCCCCACTCACCGCCGGGGACGCGGCCGCCCCACCGCGCAGTGCGCAGACGCGCGGGCCGGGCGCGCCGGGGCCCGGGCCGTCGGCGTCCGCGACCCGCAGCAGCGAGGTCAGAACACGGCCCTGGGCCCTGTTGCCGCCGGGGACTCGCACCCGGCCGCCCGCCTCCCTGCGGACACACGGCAGGGCGGAGAGAACGACACCCCGCTCAACGCCGGCGCCTCCCAGCCGGCCGCCTTTACCGCGGAGCCCCGCGGGGGACACGCCGGCTCAGCCCGCTCGGCGGAGCCGGTCCGGAGCTGCGGGTGTGAGGAGGCCGGGCGGGCCACCAGCACCCCCTGCACCACCCCGGCGTTGGCCGGATTTCGGGGGCGGCAGGGAGGGCAGAGCACAGACCCGACGGAGGATCCGCACTGCCCCGGACGCGCGGGGCTCCTTGGCCGGCAAGAAGTCCCGCGGAGCTTCCAAAATCTTCCAAGGTTTTTCTAAGAAACCCCCTCCCACCCAAAATCCTGCCAAGCTCGAGCAGTGAACATGCTCGACTTCTTGGTAAGGAAGTATTCCAAGAGATTGTCATCATTGGAAAGAGAAACAAGTATGTGGATGATGAGCCTTGTGGAGCTTTTCCTCCCGATTTAAAAACCAAAACAAAGCCACCCTCATAGCCCCTCTCCCCCCTCCTGCGCATACACAAGGCGGAGACACACAAAACCTGGGCACCGTGGTGTAGTGCACTCGTTTTGCCCAAACCTTCACCTTCATTGCAGATTTCTCCCTCTAAGGTAGGTTCAGCCGTTCCGAAACCAGTGCCACAGGTGTGCTTAGCTACTGCCACCTTCCTTCCCGCAGATAAGAAAAACCAAGGTGGTGGTAATTTTTTTTAATCTTTAAAGGAGTGATTATAGCTCTGCCAAGGACATCAGCCTTGCAAAAAACCTCTTAGCTCCATGCTTTTCCCATTAAAATTTTAGAGTAGCTGCCTACTAGGGCAGGAATTACCCCAATATCATTCAAAAAGCAAAGTGAAATGTTTTATGACCCAAGGAAAAACCCCAAACCATAACACGCCCCCACCTCCCAACAAAAAACCAAAACACAAACTCCCAAACAAAACCAACCCAAAACCTAACACAGTAAAACCTAAACACAGTAAAAGAATCCATGCTTTGTCTGGACCCATCACATCCATATGTAGAACACTTTGGCGCTTTAAAATTTGTTTTTATTCGGGAAGTGAAATCAAAAGTTGTAAACTATAAATACAAATGCCAAGGTAATACATGAGATATCCAGAAGCTTTATATTTTTAAATTTCTCACAAATAATTCCTGTAGAATTCAACATACAACAGGGAAACCAAACAAGTTTAAGTTTTGCATACAATTAAAAACCAGTTACAGAGTTAGATACCATCAATTTGCCGATTCCTAAGTTTCTACCTCATACAAATGAAAGCTCAGGAAACAACTATAACTCATTCAGTAATGGTACAGCAACTGTTATTTCTAACAGTGTTATCTGCATTAAGCAAGCTGTCTATAACCAGGTGTACTTTACCACTGTTTACTCAGTGACATCACAAAGTTTTAAAATATTTTATTTATATACTGTCACCAATATATATATGTACTGCAAAGAGGGCCAAACACTTGCAAAAATGTTACGTTTTACACAACATTTGCATGAATATTTTTGCATTTTCTCTCAAATAGCAAAGCAGAGTAACTGTTCTCACATAGTTTCTTTAATTTGTGATAAACCCCCACGTAACTCCATCTATACCAAAGAAGCTGAAGAGCAAGCTTAACAGCAACTTTCATTTATGTGGGGGGAAACCAGGGCATATCCATTTTGGATACTACCTTATGTATATCCCAAGAAAAATGACCACCAAGAATAGTTTACTAAATTTATTTAAAAATCATCAAATGTTTCTTACAAAAGAGCATTACATTCTGCACACTGCTCTTGAAGGATGCCAGAGACATGTGGAATACCAGTATTTTCTCCCCTCTAAAAAAAATACAGTGTACATAAAAGCAGGGTGTTCACAACA
This sequence comes from Caloenas nicobarica, assembly GCF_036013445.1. Classification (NCBI taxonomy): domain Eukaryota; kingdom Metazoa; phylum Chordata; class Aves; order Columbiformes; family Columbidae; genus Caloenas; species Caloenas nicobarica. The sequence continues at coordinate 54,852,056 of NC_088284.1, forward strand.
ATTACAGAAAAAACAGTACAATTTACCACCATCACCAAACAAAAATAAAATTCACTCTCTCTGCTGCTGCTCCAAAATTTCAATGTTAGTCTTGTGCGCCCTTTCCCCCCCCCCACGTATTTGTAAGGAACTAAAACATTACATCTGGTGGACAGCAAAGATTCCACTACACCTCAAATGCAGAACACCTATGAAGCAGAGGAATGTTGGCTTTTTAAACAGAAGCAGATTAAAAAAAAAAAGGGGTGCAGGACTCCTTCAGTTCTTCACTAGTCTTAGAAAAACTTTCCAGAATACTGCTTCACACTATAAAAAAGAAAAAATAATCTTGCATTAGAATCCTTCAACATCTGCATACTGCTTCACACTATAAAAGAAAAAGAAAAAAGCATGTATTAGAATGATGGACCGTACATCTTGCATCAATATTCACAATGACATTCTTAGAGCAGATTAAATTACAATTCCTAACACATTTCAAAGCAAATAATTTAAAAATATTAATGGCTAATAATTATAGGTATATTATTTTAGGCACATCTAAGTATTAGTAATCTAAAGCCAAACATTCAATATAAAACATTAAAATCTGCTATAACAGCCAGCATGTTAATAAAGGAAAACTAAGGAAATTACATCTGAAGTTGTTAATATTTGGCAGAAAAGACAAGATAATGTCAGCGAGGTGTGAAATGCTGCATAACAGCACCAAATGGTTATCAACTTGTCCTGTAGAGGCATAGTCTGTGCTATATGGCAGACTGCGATTTGTTGTCAATTTAGTTATCTAAAAACAACAAAATCACTAGTCTTCCACACAGAACTAGACCAACATCCACTGAAATCTTCTACATTTTCTACAGGCTCTATGTAATTTGTTACAAGTAGTTTTTTTGCAGCAGTTTTCACCAGAGAAATGAGAGGACTGCTTGGTTAAGGCGTCTTCCAGCAAGATTAGTTTTGAGGGTGTCTTCATTTTAATTAGAATGGAGAGCAGAAGAGAATCAAGGTAGAACTACTACTGGAGAAGTTAGGTTCAATTAGTTACTTAAAACCTGCCTTCTAAAAGCTATCACAGAGAAGGGCAGCTTTAGAATGTACGTGTCAGTTTAAAATGGACAGTAGGGACAACATTGAACTTTAACTTGCCTGTTCTGCAGTAAATACTGTGCATTTTGTATCTGGTCCTGTGTTCCTGTAATAGTTATTATCCGATCTTCTGAGCCTTCTAATGGTTCATCAATTTTGATGGAAGCTCCCGACTCATGACGTATTTGTTTGATTCTCTGGCCTCCCTTTCCAATAATGGATCCTGCCAACTAGGGGAGAAAGCAAAGCGTTCATTTCCTGATAAAACTTACTCTCTAAGAACAGTTACAAAAATTACAGCAGTGTTTGAGTAGCTTCCTATGTTAAGTTTTAGGACTTGCAATGGAAGCTTACTTCTCTACAGCCTCAAAACACCTCCTGCAAGATTAATTGTATAAACACGTCAGATAAAACTGAGAGAATCAGTTGCTCAGTTGCAAAAAAACGAACCAGTTGCTCAGTTGCAAAAAAACAAGTTACAGAAACCATCTCTATTACTGAATATTAACAACTAGTAAAATTGTTTAGTGTGGTGTCTCTAAAGACACACACCACCCAAAGAATAGGCTTTTAGCGATTTAGAAACACTTGTTTTATATTAGAAGCCCTTATCGAACACTGAGAAAAGGCTGGAGGTTTTGTTTTTGTCTTTTTGTTTTGTTTTGTTTTTCCTAAGAGAAAAGGCAAGTTGAAAGCAAGTCAACTTTACTTACATCTTTGGGAATTGTTACTTGTGTTGTGATGATGGGTCCACCAAGATCTCCGTATGAACCACGCCCCCCTGCGTAAGAATAGTCTGATTTAAACGTATGCATCAAGCCCTTTAACAACTAAATAATGAAGTACATGTAAAGGTTCTATATAAACGCTTACCATATCCAGAGCCACCCTCAAACTGTAAGAGAAAGAGAAAAAAAACTTAAATAGTGAAAAGCCTTGCTTCATTAACACATTTTCATTTTAAGTATCACATTGTTAACTTTGAGCCTATTTTATGGAAAAATCTCAACTCTCAACCTTACTGTACGTATAAGAGTGTTGTGCCATCAAAAGCATACTGCAGCAGAGGGCAGGCCAGAAACAGGGGTCAGTGAGGGAAATCTCATTAACTTCTTAACCTGCCCTGTCAAAGTCTATAATAGTAAGGCATAAAATGACATAAAGGATCCAGCTATATCAGTTTACCAAGCAGTCTCACTAATTGAGCTGCTGGTAGACAGTTCTTGATACTGACCCAGTCCTGAACCTTGGACTAAACTAACATTTAAATGAAAAGATCACAGTACAGCCTTATTAATGCTACCAATGCAGCTCAGGAGAGACTCAGGTCTCCAGTTTTGGGACAAGAAGTTTATCCAGTGAATGTTGTCATCTATGTCTTCAGGAAAAAAAACCCAACCAAACAAAACCAAACAAAGCTCTTAAGAACAGCTCTATAACTTGTCTCTTGATTCAGACTGCTACAATCCTTTGTATCTCAGAACAGATACCATGACATGAATTACTTCTGTTCTGCTAAAACCACCATACACCAAATCCAAATCACTGCACTGCAATGAGCACTCTTGGCCTCTTTAAGATTTGTAGACCAGTATTTGACATGAAGTGCTTAATTTCACCTAATGCCTTGTAAGTGCACAAGACCCCATTTTTATGCTTTCTACAGAAGCAGAGAATAAATATGCACAGTTCTCCATAATTCAACTTCTGGGAGACTGCTGGGATGGCCTCTGCGAGAAGAGGCCAGGGGCTGCCCTTGTGCCAGATAAAGCCAGTCAGTTCTAGCCAACGCCAAAATGGACCCACTGCTGCTTAGATCCGAGATCAGCAAAGCTGGTGGCACCTCTGTGATAACATTTAAGAATGGGTAAAAAAAAAACCCCAGTATGCATCAGTTTTAAGAGATGAGCAAGGGGAAAAAAAGTGAGTGAAACAAGCCTGCAGACACCACGGTGAAGAAGGACTGGGAAAGAGAGTGTTGGAATGGAGACTCTCCTGCAGCCCACATAGAGAACCACGCTGGAGCAGCTAGCCACACTGCAGCCCATGGTGGATCTATGCTGGGCACAAGCAGATATGCCCTGAGGGAAGCTGCAGCCTGTGGACAGCCCATGCAGGAGCAGGTGCCTGGCAGGACCTGTGGGGGACTAACACTGGAACAGTCTGTTCCTGAAGGAGGAATTCCCATGAAGAGGACCCAGGCTGGAGCAGTTCATGAAGAACTGCAGCCCCTTAGAAGGACTCGTTATTTGAGCCATCTGTCAACAAATGTATCCCATGGGAGGGACTTCACACTGGAGCAGGGGAACAGTGTGAGGAGAAACAAAGTGTAATGAACTGACCACAACAGGCCATTCCCCACGTCCCCTGCACCGCTCACACCAGAAGTGTAAGAAGAGTAGAGAATGAAGGAGTGAAGTTGAGCCTGGAAAGCAGTGAGGCACAGTGGGCAAATGGTGTTTTTAGTTCTCTTCTTTGTTTCTTACCACACTACTCTATTTTTAAGTGGCAATAAATTATCTTCTTCAAGTTGAGTGTTCAGCCCATGATGGTAATTAGTAAATGATCTCCCTGTCTTTATCTTGAGTCAAAAGCTCTTCTGTCTTACTTTCTCCCCTCATCCTGCTGAGGCAGAAGAGAGAGCAGCTGCGTGGGTACCTGGCAGCCAGCATCAAGCAACCACAACTACTTGTTTGTAACCCAACAACTTTCTCCAAAATACAGGGCATTTCAAAGAGATGGACCCAACACGTTACAATTACACAAAAATTTACAAGCGGTCATCAAGTTGTTAGTAACTTTTTTATAAATGCTCTGTGTTCCCTCCATCTGCTATACGGATTGTAAGAGTTTCATTCATGGGTGGTTTGTGGTTGCAGAGATTTGTGATTTCAAACTGGGTCCATCTTTTTGAAACACCTTCTACTACTTACCTGCTACCTGTTTAGAACGGAAGCTACTCGAACCAAAGAGTTGAGTGTAACCATGTAACCCACAATACAGATTGTAATACAACATAATAGAACTTGTAGTGGAGTCCAAAATACAAGAGAATGAAGCACACTGCTTAAGACTCAATTCAGAGGCTGATCAGAGCAGCATACTGTATACACAGACATAATCCTGCTGATATTTGCCACAGGATGCCTTTTTGGACTTATCTGTTTTAAAGAACAGTACCTTCCTTGATCATTTCTGCCTCCACAGGCTACAAGACAGCAAATGAACTTGCAAGCAAATGAGTTAAGCTATCACATTTGCTGTGTTTATGTAAACTAAGAACTAACTTATAGTATTTGGCAGCACTTTGCCATCTTCTAGACAGCATTAACATATGATGAACTCTGGAACTTCCCAAAATCTATCCACATGGTTTATTTTCAAATACACTGCTAAGTAAAGCATAGTAGTTTATCCACAAATAAAAATAAGAAGCTGTTTTTAATATCTGCTGTTTGAAATGTGAGAAAACACAACATTACGAACTTAATATAAAATATATCTCCTAAGTGCATCAGTTATGGAGAAAGTTACTATTTACGATGCGAAAAATGGGGTGTAGAAGAGGCAAGAGGTACAGAAAAGCTCCTCTCTTTTGGCTATGTTACTCCATATTTCTATACCTCTATTAACATTACCTGTCTGCACAGGACACACCGTTCAGACAAACTGTCAATAAATTCTCAGTCAGGATGACAGATTTATGATTTTCAATAGGTGCAAACTGCCACTGACTACACTCAAAACCAGGAAAATCCTTTTATCACTTAACCTGTTCAACAAAGCAGTTTTCAAAACAATGTTGAGCACACTCACCAGCTCTGGTGGCTGCATGTCATCACAGGCATCCACATGACACTGCATCATCTTCCAGACACAACAAAATAGAAGGAAAAGAGGGAAGAGATCTAAGTCCATGTCATGCAGACTTACAATTAATTTGGCAAGCAAATACAGTACATACTGGTACAGAGAAACACTTATACTACAACGAAGACTTAAGAAGTATGTGATTTAGACCACTTTCAAGACTTGCTCCCTTTTAATTTCACCTTGAGAGAACTGTAAATGGTTGCACTCACTTTTTCCTCTTTCTGTGGTATAAACAGATTTTTCCTCTAGCAAAAAAGGTCAGACAGCTAACAGCAGAGCAAAGCTCGAACAAGCTTTTTTTTTTTCCTTTTAGAACAACTTCAAGTGCTATTATATTCAAAATCTTTTATTTCTGCCATGCATTAGAAAATGAAGGTTTAATAAGATTGTAAATGTCAGTGATTGTCTCTATGTCAACAGTCAGTCAAGCAGGAAGAACACTGCTTCTTGTGTTCTACCAATTCACTTGCATGTATCTCATATAGCCAATAACTAGACTTAGCAGTCTATTGCTGCCTAACTGTATCAGAAAATTAATTATGTTTTTAAAATGTGATATGTAACATTTCTTTCAGAATTCTACAATTTCAGCAATTTATGTTTATTTGTGCACTCCAAAACCAGCTTCTCAAGGGGATATCTTAACATATATAACAGAATATTCTACTTTGAAGAAGCATTTGTTCTAGTGACTACTGGTACTAGAACAGAAACCAGATGACACACTGGCTGGATAAGACAAAGAGCTCAACTTTATATCTAATGAAAGAAAACATTTGCAGTCCTAACTGATATCAGATTATTTTATCATAGTTTTCTCTGTTTTTTTAACAGAGTGACCTAGAAGAGTGAAACTGGATACCTTCTTTCAGCATCTACATGGATAAACACAAGAGCTGTCAAACACTCTTCCTTTACTGGCTTTTACATGCTTGTTAATGTCACATCTCTTAAAAAATACAAAATGTTCTTCATGTTTAAGTGTATGTGCCTTTATTCAAGTGTTTATATCTCTATGTATATTTATCTACACATAGAGAAGTTAAAAAAAGATCAAGAATGAGGAAGCATTTGAAGGGGCAAAAGCATGTTAGAAATCTGAAGACACTCACAGAAGTCTGCGAAAAGACAGTCCACTTAAAAGGAGACACTCTAAGTCTCTAACTCAGATTTTAAAATTTCAAGTACTTTGAAAATTTTAGTACCTGATCAGCTAATTAAAAGAAGTGAGGAGATAAAATTACTTCATATGCTTTTCCACTTTATTTTTCAGCCCTCCCACTGATATCTGTGTGCATTTATGTATCTCATAGAGCCCTGAGGATGAAGGTGTTAACAAAGAAATACTGGAAATACATTCAGGTTTTTTCAACTGCCACATAGCCCTCATGATCCACAGGCATTTGATTTGGAATAGTTACACATTGAAATATATAGCTCTGTTAACAGAGAAACAATGTAAGTCTGTCCTTCATGAAAAAGCTTCAGAAGAGATATTATAAACCAAACAAACTCTTCCAACAGTGGTGCATAATTAAACTACAGCTGTACGCCAGGATAACAGACAAGCTATACTCTTAAGTGGGTGACTTTACATGGGCAAAGGGAGTTAACGTATCTTTTAAAATCAAAACGGGGTTTTCTCATCTGAGCATTTACAAGCCTGTCAATAGAAACACAGAATGTTAGGGATTGGAAGGGACCTCAAAAGATCATCTAGTCCAATCCCCCTGCTGGAGCAGGAACACCCAGATGAGGTTACACAGGAATGTGTCCAGGGAGGTTTTGAATGTCTCCAGAGAAGGAGACTCCACAACCTCCCTGGGCAGCCTCTTCCAGTGTTCCGTCACCCTGACTGAGAAGTAGTTTCTTTTCATATTTAAGTGGAACCTCTTGTGTTCCAGCTTGAACCCATTACCCCTTTGTCTTACTGTTGGTTGTCACTGAGAAGAGCCTGGCTCCATCCTCATGACACTCACCCTTTAGATATTTATAAACATTAATGAGGTCACCCCTCAGTCTCCTCTTCTCTAAGCTAAAGACACCCAGCTCCCTCAGCCTTTCCTCATAAGGGAGATGCTCCACTCCCTTCATCATCTTTGTGGCTCTGCGCTGGACCCTTTCCAGCAGTTCCCTGTCCTTCCTGAACTGAGGGGCCCAGAACTGGACACAATATTCCAGATGAGGTCTCACCAGGGCAGAGTAGAGGGGAAGGAGAACCTCTCTCGACCTACTAACCACCTCCCTTCTAATACACCCCAGGGTGCCATTGGCCTTCTTGGCCACAAGGGCACAGTGCTGGCTCATGGTCATCCTGCTGTCCCCAGGTCCCTTTCCCCTACAGTGCTCTCATTCTCCAACTTATACTGGAACCTGGGGTTGTTCCTGCCCAGATGTAAGACTCTACACTTGCCCTTGTTATATTTCATTAAATTTTTTCCTGCCCAACTCTCTAGCCTGTCCAGGTCTCGCTGGATGGCAGCACAGCCTTCTGGCGTGTCAGCCACTCCTCCCAGTTTGGTGTCATCAGCAAACTTGCTGATAGTACACTCGATTCCCTCATCCAAGTCATTGATGAATATATTGAATAATACTGGTCCCAGTACCGACCCTTGAGGGACTCCACTAGATACAGGCCTCCAACTAGATTCCGCCCCATTGACTACGACTCTCTGGCTTCTTTCCTTCAGCCAGTTCACAGTCCATCTCACTATCCGATCGTCCAGTCCACACTTCCTCAGTTTAGCAGTGACGATGCTGTGGCAGACTGTGTCAAATGCTTTACTGAAGTCAAGGCAGACCACACCCACCGCTCTGCCATCATCTATCCACCTCGTTATGTCCTTGTAAAAGGTTATAAGGTTGGTTAAGCATGACTTCCCCTTGGTGAAGCCATGTTGACTGCCCCTAATGACCCTCCTATCCTTGATATGCCTTGAGACGGCACCAAGGTTAAGTTGTTCCATCACTTTCCCAGGGATGGAGGTGAGGCTGACCAGTCTATAGTTGCCCGAGTCTTCCTTCTTGCCCTTTTTGAAGACTGGAGGGACATTTGCTTTCCTCCAGTCCTCAGACACCTATCCTGGTTTCCCAAGACTTAGCAAAGATGATGGAGAGTGGTCCAGCAACCACCTCAGCCAGCTCCCTCAGCACCCGCAGGTGCATCCCATCTGGACCCATGGATTTATGGATGTCCAGATTGCCTAATCGCTCCCTAACCCAGTCCTCATCAACTAAGGCAAACTCCTCCATTGCCCTGCCTTCCTCTGGGGCCTCAGGGGTACGGGGCTCCTCAGGACAGCCTCCAGCAGAGTAGACAGAGACAAAGAAGGCATTCAGTAACTCTGCCTTCTGTGTATCTTCTGTCATCAGGGCACCCATCCCATTCATCAGTGGGCCTACATTGCCTCTGGTGTTAGTTTTATCTGCCATGTATTTGAAAAAGCTCTTTCTGTTGTCCTTGACCCCTATGATACTATCTTATCTCTGGAATTCACAAAAATTCACAGTTCAGCATCCAGCTTTAAAGATCCTGAACTACTCAATCTTTTTGCCTTTAGTGGAAAAGAGAACTGGCAAAAAGTATTTCTGTACATTCCACATTTCCATGATTTGAGATGATAATCTACGAAAAGCATTTACTCTTGCCTTTTATTGCATCTATGTAAAATAGAACCTACATGAAAAGGGCTCTCCAGCAGCTGCCTTTCCCATGTGTTACTTAGTTCACAAACCATCATGACTTTGATTTACTCTAGTTTAAATGTTTCGCTACAGAATGGTTTCTATATGAAACTGAAACAAAAGGTCACATAGGAAGACCCTCAATTTCTGGCATGACATTTCCAGCTCCAGTCTCACAATCCATGTGAAGACCTCCTACCTGCTTTCACAATTTAGTGTATTAGGATCATGGTTAACTAAAACTAGAAATTAAATACAGTCTTTGTTGGGAAGCAGTCCTCACTTCAAGCAGGCTATGATACTTGGTCATAAAGGAGCCAGAGCCATGAGCAACTTCACTGTGAAGAGGAAATAAAATTGCTTTTTGGAGTGAAAAAGTGAACAGAGATGACTCCACTTACTCACAGAAACGCATGTCAAGAAACAAAGGTAAACCTGACAAAATTCATGCTAAACACAAGTCAAAACGGATTTTCTATTCTAGCTGGAATGGAATAAAAATAGAACACACTACTGCCCAAGAGTAAAGCTAAGACTGTGCCCAACCAGATACCCAAAGAACGGCAGGTTGCTCAGTTTATATGCTCTAGCACTGACTTTATTAGCTGCAAATATAAGAACACAAAAACTGAGCTTTGAAAACAGGTAAATACAAGTAAGGAATCTTGGAACCGTACTTCTCAAGTCTTCCAGTTTTATAACATGGAGAGTAGCACCTTTTATCTTTGTGCAAATCTTTTTAATATTCCTAATAAGCACGTGACATTCTTGCAATATGTACACTTAGTAACTCTTACTCCAAAGAAGGAGAAAATGTGGAAGACCCATTTAGGCAGCCCATTTCATAGCTCTTCTCTACTCCTTCCTATTCCACTCATTTAGAAGAGGGGGAAAAAAAACCCAAACAAACAACCCTTGTGTCACCTATCATCTTAAAGAAGGTGCCAAACAAACCAGAGGGGAATGCAATATTGTTACTATAGACATTTACCTCCAAGACACATTATTTTTCTGCCCAGGAAAGAAGAATCTAGTACAATAGCAGATGACTGCTGAGAAGTCACATTTCAGAATACAACATGGAATATATTTAAGCCTTTTTTTAAGCTTCCATATACCATCAGAGATGTTTTTCCTCAGGAAGTATTACCATTAATACAGCTGAATGTATGTAATTTAACTCAGGATTCAACTTAGCAGTGGCCCCAGCTCCAAATCATTTGGAATTACAGTGGGTATTTTGCAGACAAGGAAACCAGCAAAAAGACAAGAACTGATTCCAAAGAGCAACAATCACCTTTCAGATCAACTAGAGCCCCTCATAGAATAATACAGATTATAGAATAGTATCTATCTATAATTGTGTTTTCCAACATTAGTGTTAAGAATGCTTGTATGAATTACATAATTTCAGAGAATGTTGTTCTGATGTTTTCTTTACCTGAAAAGCCTACCAATTCCTATTTCTGTCACTCCAATTAAAAATCTAAGATGGTTAGTGCAAGAAAACCTGCAAGGCAGAGCACAGTCAAACTTTCTGTATCATTTTTGATGGCAGGGAGGAAACAAAGAAAACAGATCATGTCTCAGATACCACTTACAGGACCAACATTTCTCCACAGAAAGGAACATTTGTATGGACAAAACATTTTGGTTCTACCATCAGAACCATGCATGTCCCACACTTAAGTGAATGTGTTCAGCAATAGTATCTTCTGACACTCAGCATGCTAACTGTACTTATGAAACAGAACAAAGCAAATTTTAGACTCGTACCATGCCATCGTAACGGTCTCCTGGTCTGCCCCTTCGGTCATAGGACATAAGATCTCTAAAATGAAAAAAGCAGCAGTACGTGAATTGTGTTATAAACTAGTTTACCTATTCTAATTTAAATTTCCACATTCATAGCTCACACACAACTTAAAATTTCAAACTACTCTAGCCAAGTACTAAATGACTTAGAAGTTTCAGAACTTTTGACTGCAGTCTTGGTAGATTACTACAGTGCAGCTAGTAATTACAGTACTTTTCAAAATGCTCTGGTCTAATACACACTCAATCCTGCATAATCGCTACCAACATGGAAGCGTGGAAAAAACAACGAAAATATCAATGTGATTCAGGAGACTGTACACAATATGAGTTTTGTATAATGCATTGAAGTGGCAACTCACCCGCCACGAGGAGGTGGTGGAGGAGGAAGAGGAAGATTACGAGCTCTGCTGCCACCTCTACCGCCACGACCTGGTGGAGGGGGTGGAGGTCCTCTGCGAGGGCTCATATCATCATAATCTCTTCTCGATGGAGGCATAGGTCGTCCACCACGACCAGGGGGCATGCGATCAAAACCACCTCTTCCACGCATCGGAAAACCTACTGGACGTCCCCTTCTATCATCAAACATCATTGTGAAGCCACCATAGTCATATGTTTCATCATAGAAATTGGGATCGTAAGGCTGAGCACGTCCTTTAATTGGAGACTAAAACAAGCAAACAAAAAACAATCCCCACAACCCAATTAGGACTATTACAATTCGCATATTTAATTAAATTAATATATGAAATGTATAAATACAAATGTATGCATCTGGAACATGTTCTTGATTTCACAATGCCGGTAAGAAAGGAGATGGTGATGTGTTTCCTGTGCTGTGTACTTAACTATGATAGAGAAACCACTGTTACATATCAGTGGCAAATAAATTTTGTCTCCCTTCCTCTTCAATTTTTGCATCTTAATGATACATGCAAAGCATGAATAATGGCCCACTAGTACCAAAAATTGCTTCCCTTCCCTGTAAGGTGCATCTCTATTCTAGAAAACAGAAAGAATTTCAAAAGGTGGTAACAGTCAATCACTTTGTTACTGGGAAATGAGGAGGTACTGAATTCAAAACAGAAACTGAAAGATACCATTTTTTATCCAAATGATCCCTAACATTCACGAATACCAGTGAAAGAATAAAATAAATTTAATAAACATTACCTCAGAGATAAGATCCAAAATAATCTTGATACACTCAACCACTCTATCAGGTTTTCCACCAATAAGAACCACTCTGTCAGTAGAATGAGGACAACACTCTTGGAAGAGCTTAATGGTGGTCTGAGTGTTCTGTTGAAGACAAAAAAAAAATCCAAGATTGTCTAATGTAAGTATTTTAAACATTATAAACCATTAAAACATTTTAAAGGTAACAATCCAAAAGGCAATTAAATTCACAGCCATTTTAAGTGTATGCTTGCTTCTGAGTTCTCACAACAAATTTGATTTTAGGATCACATCTTTTAAAGATCTATGCTGACAGAGTTTTGTACAAAGAGGAAAAAAGTTCAATTTTCTCCTCTTACTATTACAGCTCATCTACACCATCATTTAAATAAATACTAGCAAAAGGACCACATATCCATTGCAAGCTTACAGATTGTATTAGCCTTCACTTGTCAAGAAAACATGCTTTGGATGCCAAATAGCAATGGTACTAGGATTACATCTAGTTATCTTGCCTTCCTCAACCTATGCAAACAGGTATCAGCTTACACCTGAACTAACTTGAAACTGCCTCTGACACAATGATAAGAAAAAACAGAAAACAATTTTAAGTTCATAGAGACCATTAGCTTTTAAAACTCTCATTCCTTCACTTAAAGAAAACACTGGTCTTCTAGGAAGTATAATTAAAAAAACCCTCAAAACATAAAAACGAAGTCCTTTTACAGTAAAATTCAGGCATTTATTGTATTATCATTGTACAGGAGCATGAGATGCATTCACCCTAAACCATTTTGCATGTCCAACTACATGAATAAATCTAGTCTATGTAATAATTCATTTTAGGAGTCACAAATGCAATTCTACTTTGGAAAAGAAAAAAAAAATCCTTTCTTACTCTATGACACCCCTACTGAGAAGCTTGATAAGAAGTCATAGGCTCTACCACCAATGAGGATTTTACTTCTGAGGGTTTGCAAGAAAGTTGCAACTCAACATGGAAATCATCTGTGCAGTATGTTCTGAAGGCACTACTGCAGAGAAGATACTTAAACCTGCCCCTCATGAACACAAAGCACTAAGTTCTTTATCGAACAAAACCCAAATATCAGAAGAACAGGAAACAAGTACCTCTCTGAGTTCCTTTATTTTAGCACCTTTGACACCAATAATTCCTCCTGCCAAACTCTGGTGAATGAGAAGTCTTAATTCACAGTCAAAGTCGCTGCCTTTGTAGTGTTGATACTGTAAGAAAGATACATACAAGTAAAAGAATATAATATTAGTCACATCATTTTTTTTCTCTAAACACAATGGTATGACTTATTTGCTGCACTGTAATCCTGTACTTCCTTTGATAGATTCGTAACTAAGCACCTTACCTCAACATAAATTGATATCAAATCAGTTTTCTGTATTTATTACATTGCCCAACTTTCTACAGAGAGTTAAGAAGATACCAAACAGTGCAACACTTACTTACAAAGCCAACACAGGATACAAGTTACAACTGCTTCGAAATGGGGACAAAACAAGTCAGGAGGCTGTTTGAAATATTAATAAATACTGACTGACTCTGTCCTCTACCAAAAAAATGCTGACATGTATTTTGAGAGCCATAACCCTTCTTTAAAGTGCTTTTATTTTTTATTTTCTAATTTACTGTATTTAAAATGCAGCAAATCATCTCGAGCCATCTTGTTTCAAAAACTTATAATTTACCTCTAAAAAGAAACAAACATTAAGAGACATACCTCTTCTAAAGTAGGGATAATCTTCTTCAAGATTTCTCCAATTGTCTCTATATCTGCACTTATACTCAAGATGCTGTTGGAGTCATGATGCCAGACAATGTGGAGAAGATAGGAAAGAAGAAGTAGAAGTAAATTTTTTCCATCATCATATACAAAATTCTAGTAAGATCTGCTACACAGAAGACCTTACAATTAATATTCCCCATTTAAAGTAAACCTGTTTGTTGAATTTACAACACATGCATCTTTGTTTATGCCCAGTAGATATGCATGATAAGTTTAAGATTAGGTAGGTCTTGCAGAGAGAGAGAAAGACAGAATGGGCTTTTGGAAGGGCTCAGATTAAGTGGGCAAGAAATTGACGCAGAACTGAAAGAAGAGAATACTCATGTTCCCCGCCACCACTAATTTAGGATACCCTCGCTTTACATTGGTAAAACTGGCACACCTTCTCATAGAAAAAGTAGGGATATGCAAGTGGTGAACACTGTATCTGGAGTAAGGTTATGAGACCAGTTAGAAATCAGATTACTAATGGGCTCTCCAAGAAAACAAATACAAATGCAAGACAAAAAAAAGACAAAACAAATGAGAAGTGAAGGAAAGTGAACCAGAGTTAGCGTTTCATCAGAAATAATTATGAACAGGCAATGTTGACGGGAGCAAGGTGGGCCACAAAGACAGAGCGAGAGACTATTTTGAAACAATTTGATTTACAATGCAGCAAATATGCAACACTTGAAGCTGTGCTCCTTCCATTGAAATAAAATTAGTGGATTGTTTGGGTGGGCAACTCACGTAAAAGTTCAGTGACAAAAAGACTTAATGGGGAAAATAAGACAGAAAACTTCAAAAAAAACAATACACCGTCTATAAGGGGATACTATTTAATTATATCAAAGGCAGGTAATAAAATACATTTCTCTCTTTCTAATCAGGCAGTGAGGCATAAACTGTTGGGACATACCGCTCGGGGCCACTGCTGTCTGGGACTGAAACACTGGCATTGTACTGCATTGGTCATTGGCGTTCGTGGATGTTGGCATTGGGCATGGGCATTCAATCGGAAGTTGTCAAGTATGGTACCCGTTTGGCAACGAGCACATTTTTGGGCATAGCCAACCAGGGTTTTCACATGGGCGTTCAGGGGCGGATGGGCCAACGTCATGGTGGGCAACGCAGGGGCAAGTCGATCCAGTACATGGGCAACGGAGATATATGGCCAAAAAAACAAGGAGAGGGAAAAGGGGGAAAAGCAATAAATTTTAATTTAATACAAACTATACTCATTACTCTCAATTAATGAAACAAGCTTAAGTTGTTCTGAAGACTAACACAATAACGGATTGCTACACCAACTGTGGCTTAACAGTATGGACTTTAAAAATGAGTCACCTGATCTGACTGAACTACTTTTTTAGTTTTAATATTTGATGTTTCAGTAGCAGGCTGGCTCATGAGGGTAGACACAAAACCTGTCGAAACTGATACTACCAGAACCTTGGGTGAACTGGGGAAATTAGTTTTCCAGACCAATCTAAACTACCTGGACTTAGATGGTGACGTATTTATTCACTAAAAAAAAAAAAGGCACTTCACAAAAAAAAAAATCACCCTAAGAGAAAAAAAACAACAACTAGCTGTCAAAGTTAGTGAGCATATGTATGATTCCTGACCATTTCAACTTAAACCTCAATTCTAGCTGCGGTACTGATGAACTTAGTCGGAACCGATTTGTAGTGATATATTGCCAAATCTTGTGTTGAACAGAGTCTCAATCGGGAAAACTGCTGAAATTGTAGCTGATGTTAAGTACAGGAGTGTAAACAAATGGAATTTAAGAAGCATTGCCAAGTTTTATAGATACACAACATTAACACTGAGCATGTGTCTAGTCACAAGAGTCAACCCACTGTAGAATGTGAATAGGCAAATAAGTCATGACCAGTTAAAAGTGCTTCCAAGTAACAGAATAGAATGTTCAGTTACTGTTCTATACCCTTATTCAAATCAAGCAACCTTAACATAAATGCTTTTGCACTTCGTGTGCAAGGTGTTAAAGAACAGATGGACCATTTTGCTTGTTTGCCTTTTAAAAGGAATTTAAAGAATTCCTCTATCACTGGGTTAAGCCAGCCACCTGTAATGGTTTCAGTAGTACTATAATTGATTCACACATACGGGAACGGTGCAATTAAGGGGTTTAAGCTTTGTCAATATTTCTAATTAGGATGTTAACTCACTTGAAGTGTGTAATTTAGCAGAATCCTATTCAAAAGCGAAGAGATTTAATATAAACATCTCCTCCCATATGAGTCAAGCTGGGTTTTAATTATAATAGAAATTGAAGAACTAAGTTATCTACTTCAACAATCATTATAAAAGGTTTGTAGCTGGACTATTGAAGTCTAGAGTTGAATTGCTCCCATTTCTAGAAACTAATGCGATCAAGCTTTTGATGTAGTGCTCTGAAAGAATTGGTGTTAAATTAGTTCAAACTCATATATACTCACGTCTGTACGAAGTGCCTTAATATTTTTGCCACCTTTTCCAATCACTGCTCCAGCATTCTGGAAAATAATTTTCAGAAGTTATGTTATGCCAACACAGCACAGATCACATTTCTGACCTCAAGACTAAGAATGGCAAACCTATCTTTGCATTACTCTGTTGGCCCAGGGGGTTGGGGCAGGTGGGTACTGCTTTTGAAAGGTTCATTCATTCATGGAAAAAATGACCAACACCTCTTAGCACTGAACTTAGAAAAGAGAAGGATATTCAGTTTTGAAATTTAAATTCCAAATGGAGGTTTCTAGGCAATTCTCCCTGCATTGAAGCATCTCAGACTATAGCTCTCAAAAAAATATACTGTGTGAATATAATGTAGGTTGATGATTTCCTTAGTTTATTTGATCAACTTAACTTTTTTTTTTTGCTTAATTTTATTTTAAGGCATACTCCACTTTTGCACTCCAGGTATTTAATGATAATTTCTAGTGCTAATTTTGGTCTATAAGTCTGTAACTGAATTGACTTCTCAAAGCAGCCTATTCTGAAAAAGGTTAAAGCCAATGTTAACAGCCACTAATTTCAAATTTCTAACATTCACAGGAATAAGATCGCGGATAGTCAAGAAAAGTAATTGCCAAATTATATTTTTCCCAGGTTATTTCAAGTATTACTTGCAAAAGTATTGCTTTTAATACACAGATCATATGTTATGCTAACAGCACACAAAATATTTTGCAGCACCCCATGTAACTTGACTATTGGTCAGAATGCTATGCAGAGTTAAGATAACATTCCCCCATGCCAACACAAAAGACTGAGATACTTCAGAAAATACAAACCATCTGGAGCAACTGGAAACACCAGAGAAAATTCACACATAGCAATTTTACTGTAGCTATTTACATTTGTCAACGAAACCACTGTAATCACTGAAGCATTACTCCTACTTTTCTTCCTGTTGATAATATCACGAGTTTAGTAGATTTGTTTGGCAGAGTTACCAAAATCCGAAGAAAGTCTTCATGTTAACTTTCATATTTAGTCTATAGTCACCAGTTGATCATTCTCTATGTCGCTTCTTTTCCAAAGACTAATACACAGTCATTCCCCTCAAAATAACTGCCTTCCACTCCAATGTAAAAACACCTTAAAATTTATATTGCTCCATTTTTTTCAGGAAGTTCACCTTTTTGAAAATAACTGTATTGATCCTTTGGGAACTTATCCTTTAAAAGAACCACTAAAGTTAATTCTATCACGATACACTTTCACTACCATTCATGCACACTTAAAATAATGCCTACTAAGTCATCTCAAATTAAATAAAGTACATATTCTTTCTAAACATGTATTTGTCATATTTGTCACTCCTATCCTGAGCAATGTTATAAGCAAAACCAGTAAAAATCAAAATGCATACTTTGCTCTGAAGCAGGATGCGTAATTCAACCATCTCATCTGTGTTCCGAGATCTTTTGAAGGCCTGCTCTTCCTCCATATCTTCTGCAGGACGCTTGCCTGTAGAAAGGTCCATAGGGAGGAAATACAAACATTTATTTAACTTTCTCAGCTGTAATAAAATGGAACACATGCCAAATTTATACTCTGTATTCTTAACGCATTCGTTCCTAGTAGCCCAACACTAATTATTGATGCCTACTTTAAACATACATAGCATGGAAACAGGCCTTTATTTCATCAGCCTATGTGTCAATTAACTGCTGAAAATCCACTTTAAATCTATGAACTATGTTTTACATGAGAATGTTGCATATAGCCAGTGAGAAATTCATGACACGCTGTTTATAGCAGTGCAGCATCACCCACTTAGTATTTATTTATAATTAACAATTGGGAAAAACTTTTCAGGCAAAAAGCACAAATGTAGTTTGTCCAACACTAAAATGCTGGTGGAATAAAGTAAACTAGCACTTCAAGTACTGCTTGGAAAAAAATGGCAAAAATCAACAACAGTGATGTCCTAATTTCCTCACTACTTATGCCCAGGAAGTTTTTCATGAAGCTCTTCAGAAGTATTTCACATATTTACACTGTTACATGTAAAAACTGCCATAAACAAATGCGGTTAATAGATATGGCTGATAATACCTATTCAGTCTCCACAGAAGTACTAAATGTATTTTCAAATCCTTAAGTCATAACTTTCAGTTACTTATCCCATATCTAAAACACGCCAACAGAAAGATCATGCATTTATGCTTCAAAAGCACGTGAAATTATACGGTCTAATTAAAAATGAAAAGATTTAATGCAGAATGCAAAACTATGCTGACACAAACATCTGATACAGTTAAAGCATTGCAAAATATTTAGAAATGCTGAAATGTAAAGAGGTTCTTCCTTAAAAGAAATAGCCCTTTAAAAAATTTACCATTTGTCTCTGTGTTGGTAAAGGTCTCTTCCTGTTGTTCAGTTTCCATTGCCTTTTTCTCTTAGGTGGGTAGGCAAAACCTGTTGAAGAATAAAAAAGCTGGTACATCTATTTTGTGAAAATGCAAACTGTATGTTGTGCTAAAGGCAAAAAGGAAAAAGAAATGCCTGCTACTACAACTTACCGCTATTATATAGCCTTGCAGACAAAAACCTGAAGTATTCTGGGCGGGATCAAAATCCAACTGCCTTCAAGAGCCTATGAAAACAGCACATATCAGTTGTGACTCTGCTCAGTTACAGCTCTGATCCTCACTACAGTCAAAAACCAGAGGTTTGAACCCAGTTTTTGCTGCAAAGCTTTTCTCTATAAAAGAGAAAGCATAACCAAACGAAACATACCACTAAGAAGAGATAAAAGTCTGTACACCTACAGATAAACAATTACTGACTTAGAGTTTTTAGGCATATACTAGTTTAAAGTAACCATATTTACTAAAAATTATTTTCAGTTATTTAAAGTGAACATGTATCCAGCTCCAAATTTCAACATTATACAATACACACCTCGGATTTACTTTTATAAGGACACTACATAACAATCTGCTCTTGCTGTTTAGTTCTAAACAATCTAAACTAAAAAAGTCCTGTTATGGTAATTGTCAGCATTAGTTTTACAAACTTTCTACCTATGTACCAGCAGGCATTTTAGCATGCCTTCCACTCAAGTAAAATAGATCAATAAAAGACAAATTACAGCTTCTAGCCACACAGGACAAAAAAAAATTAAAAATACCACCCTCTGTAGTTACATGTAATCCTCTACCCACACAATCAAGAACCTCAAGCAGCTGAACTTCACCACGATTCTCTGAAATAGGTATCTTATTTGTAACCTACTTGTGTTAAGCTGATCTCAGAGTACTAGTAAGTCACATCAGAAAGAAGTCTAGACAAAATAAATAATTGTGCCACTTATTATCTTCAAAAATGTTCTACAGATAACGCAGCAACACAATCATATATTCCTCCTTTGTATTTTATTAATTCCCCTTGCCTCAATAAATGCTAGCCACTCATCCTGGTATGTACAAAGGGAAAAAAATGCGGTTCATTTAACTTTTTAAACACACTCTCAGACAGTTAATTATTTGTAATCGTTGTCATGAAGGCAGGCTTACAGCCGGCACTGCTATTTCCAAGCATTTAAAGTGAGCTAACGGACACACAGAGATTTAATGAAACCAAAATCTCGGCAAGACGTTGCCAAAACTCTGTTATGCAGGGGAAAGCAGGGAGGGGCCGGGTATATTTTCACATGGTTTAAATAGCCCTTTCAGAGCCGTTATTCTATTTCCAACTACTCCAAGAATTCTAGAGCAGCGGGGAATGAACTGCAATATACTGCTCAGGGCTTGGCCTCCCCTAGTCGCGTGTATTTACCCTCCTACCCAAACCTCCTCTAGCCGCGCATAGGTAAGGTGCTTTCAGTTACCGCACTCTACTGGGAAAATGGAGTTCGTGATACTAAATTGACATGTTCTTATAAACACCGAAACTACTAAGCGGCCACAAACACAAGGCAAGAGCTGCGAAACCGCGGCGCGCCTCAGTCCCGCTCCCTCCGGGGCGCAGCGCCTCTCCCCGCGGCTCCTCCAGCCGCCGCCGCCACGGCCCCTGCTGCCGCTCGGCGCGACGGCGAGAGCGCGGCTGGCTGCCGGGCGGGGGAGCGGCGGCGTTACATAAGTACCGCAGCCCCGGCCTCAGCTTCCCGACGGCGAGGACCAGCAGAAATGGCGGCCGCTGTAATGGCGCCTTCCCGCTGCTAGGCGGAGCCGGGAGCGGAAAAGCCGCCGCCGCCACCACCACGCGGTCGCAGGGAGATTTACCCCCCTCTGCCCGCGGAGACACAAAGGAGGCGCCCGGCGGCCCACGGCCAGCGCAGCCGGCAGTGCGGGGCGGCCTCGCCGCCAAAGGGGCTCCGCTGCGACCGCCCCCGAGAGCGGCGGACCGTGACGCGGGGCGCCCCCCAAACCGGCCCCCGGCGGCCGCCTGCGCACACGCCGCGGCCGGGAGCGCCCTGCCCTCCGCCCACCGGAATGCCCGACATCTCGCCCCGGGCACAGGGTTACCAAGGGCAGGCGCAGGAAGGCGGCGGCCTCTCCCCGTCAGTAGAGAGCACCCGCTAGCGCTGCCGGCCTCAGCGAGCCATGCTGGCCGGGCCACAGGACCCAGGGCCGCCCGCGGGGACGCTGGGCACCCTTCTCGTCTCCCCCTCGGGGCGAGAGAGGCCCCTGTGTCCCGCAACTGCCCGCAGCCGCCAAAGGGGCTACTCCCAGCAGCAGCTGAGGCAGCAACACCCCGCTGTGCTCCTTATCCACACAGCGCTGACCCCATTCCATCGCGCTCCCTGTGGGAGCCCACAGGAGTCCCGGGGGGCGGCGGTGGAGGGTCCCTGTGTATGAGGCCCCACGACACTGGTGGCGCGGGCCTCTCGCACCGCTGTGTCATGCAGCCGCGCCGAGAGGGGCACGACAGCAGCTCTGCCGGTCCCAGCAAGGCCCGGCCTGGCCTGTGTCCGCCCCCCACCCGCCCAACTCCAGCGTGCACGCAGCGCCCCCTCCTCGCCGGCCCCAACTCGCTGCGGGCTGCGCGTACCTGCGCCCACCGCCGGCCCCGCCGCGCACAGGAGAAAAAGGGGAGCAACCACCAACGCGCACATCCACCAGCGCCACCAGGCGATTGGCCCCGCCGCCTCCCGTGCGCGGGCCTGCCGCCTCTCCATTGGGCTAGGCCGCTGCCCGTCAGGGCAAAGGGGCGGCCCCCGCTCCGCGCCGCCCTCCGTGAGGGCCAGGGCGACACAGGCCTGGCCGCCGGGAGAAAGGCAGCCCTGGCTGCCCCGCGCTGCCGCGGCCGGTTAGTCTTTTTACCTGCCCGGTGGGAGCCGCGATGGAAGCGGTACAGACAGCGAGGGCCGGCAGAGGAGAGCGAGAGCGACCTCGGTCGTGAGAAGAGAAAATGGCGTCTGCGAAAACCCCGCCTTGTGCTCGCTGGCCGGCGCCGGGCGGACGGCGCTCTCGCGATGTTTCAAAGGACGCGCGACTCCTATTGGCTGCTGGGACGCGCGGGGTTTTTGGGGGGGCTACGCGCGGAGAGCGGCCTCACCCTTTCGCAGCCCGCGGCGGTGGGTGCGGGGCCGTCCCGCCGGTGCCAGCTGCTCGCCCCGGTAAGTGCGGGTGGCTCAGCTGCGGGCGGGAGCGGCTGCGAGGTGCGACACCCGCCCCACTACCCCCCGCGCTTCCCCTCACCTCCCTCACTCGCCTCGGCCGCTCGCCTCCCCTCAGCGCCCGTCAGGGCCCCGGCCCGCAGGAGCTGGGGCTCTGTGTTAGTTAAGTAACTACACAGTGTCTTCTGAGCGGTGGAGCTCTGGGGAGAGCTTGCAGGCGGAGTGTTTTTTCTTTACTGCGGTGGGAAACAAAACAATCCTGGTCTTTCTTAACTATTCTCAAGGTAATTTTTTTTTCTTGTGCTCTGTAGGGAGATTGAGCACCTTGGTCATGCTTTCTAAGGATTGAACACCATCCAGACACAGGCAGTGTAATATTTCTTCAATATTTTTAACAATGTTCTGGATGCAGGAGTTGAGTGCAAGTTTGCTGATGATACCAAAGTGAGAGGTGCTATTGACTGTCTTGAGGGACAAGAGGCCTTGCAGAGGGATCTAAATAGATTGGAGCATTGGGCAGTCATCAATGGCATGAGATTTAACAATAACAAATTCTGGATTCTGCACCTAAGACAGAGTAATGCTGGGCACAAGTATAAATTGGGAGAGGAGCGGCTGGAGAGCAGCCCTGCAGAAAGGGACCTGGGGGTGCTGGTTAGCAGCAGCTCAGCACCAGTCAGCAGTGTGTGCCCTGGCAGCCTGGAGGGCAAACTGCGTCCTGGGGGGCATCAAACACAGTGTAACCAGCTGGTCAAAAGAGGTGATTACCCTGATGTATTCAGCATTGGTGCAGCCTCACATTGAGTGCTGTGTGCAGTTCTGGGCACCACACCTTAAGAAGATGTGAAGGTCCTTGAACGACTCCAGAGGAGAGGAACTAAGCTGGTGGAAGGGTTGGCACGCATGAAATGTGAGGAGCAGCTGGGGGCTTTGGGTTTGTCTAGTCTGGAGAAAAGGATGCTGAGGAACAACCTCATTGCTCTCCACAGCTTCCTGAGGGGGAGAAGTGGAGAGGGAGGTGCTGAGCAGTTCTCCCTGGGATCCAGTGGTGGGATGTGTGGGAAGGGTTCAAAGCTGTGCCAGAGGATGCTTAGACTTGACATGAAGAAGCATTTCTTTACTGAGAGGATGGTCAAACACTGGAACAGGCTTCCTATAGAGGTGGTTGATGCCCCAAACCTGGCACTGCCTTAAAAATTTGAGGCATTTGGACAGTGCCCTGAACAACACGCTTTAACTTCTGGTCAGCCCCAAATTGTCCAGCCAGTTGGACCAGATGGTCTTTGTAGGTCAAACCCTGGACTGGGTCTCTAGATAACAGTGATGTTTGAAGCTAGCTTTTTGTTGTCAGATACAGAGCTTTCATCCAGTTACAGTGTAAAAGTCACCCTTGTGATGCAAGTGCTGACAGGTCCCAGCTTGGTTCTGTTGTACATGGGGTCTCTTCTGTTCATACTAGTGCTGATGAAATGGGATAATAACTTCTCAGGTCAATTTCTAAAGTAAACTGGCTATTAACAGCAGCATCCAGAGATGTAAAAAAAAAAATATAGAAGAAATATATATAACAATGTACTTCTGTTTTTTTTGTTTGTTTGTTCTTGGTTTTTAATCCATTTGCTTTCCATCCATAACAAAAGGATTTCAGTTATTGTTTCTAGTTAAATCAACAGAAAAGGAAGAGTCACCAAGCAGGGTTGCTTGTAGAAGTCTCCATACTTTCTTCTTACTCCATGATGAGTAAACTGAACACACTTTTTATGCTTAATGGAACTTTAAATATTGGAAATGCATGTTTATTTTTAGTATCTATAGAAGGGTTTTTAATTTTAATTGCTTCAATGTTGTCACACTTAGAATAGCAGGACTTTAAATTGAGAGCAAGTTTCTATATAATATGTGTAAGAGATTTGTCGTAACTTTAGCTGTTGTCAGAAAAGTAAATATGTATTTTTGTCTTTTGTTCTAGGGAATTCACTTTCCTAACTTAAAAGAACAATGTCTGTATCTAACATTGCAGCAAGAGTGGAAACTTGGCTTTCATCCACATGGCATGTTAAAGTTCCTTTGACATGGCTGGAAGCATGTATTAGTTGGATCCAGGAAGAAAATAGTGGTAGTAACTTAAGTCAAGCTCAAATCAACAAGCAGGTATTTGAGCAATGGCTTCTTACTGATCTAAGAGATTTGGAGTATCCTGTTTTGCCTGACTGCATATTAGATGATCCCAAAGGAGAGTTGTCAGGCTTCTACTCCATACAGATTGATTCACTGGTTGATGTTAGCCAGCCAGCATATTCCCAGTTGCAGAAGCTAAGAGGGAAAAATACTGTAAATGAAGAAGTAACAGCCAGCACTCAGGGATTCCAGAAGTCCTTGGAAGCAAATCCTGCTCGAATGCTGATGCTGCAACTAACAGATGGGATACATCAAATTCAGGGCATGGAATATCAACTGGTGCCTGTCCTCCACAGTAATCTTCCTCCTGGAACAAAAATCACTGTACAGGGTAATATTGCATATCGTCTTGGAGTCCTTCTGCTTAAACCAGAAAATGTGAAACTGTTGGGGGGTGAAGTGGATGCTCTTCTGGAGGAGTATTCTCAGGAAAGAGTCCTTGCTAGATTAATTGGAGAAACTGAAACCCCTAATTCTGTTGGACAAGCTGGTCAAAACGAAATGGTTTCAGCGCCTGTGGGTGAGCTAGAACAAACTCCAGGCCCTTCAGATGAAGAGCTTTTAGCCAGTCTTGATGAAAATAATGAATTTGCTTTAAACAATGAAACACCTTTAGAAAGTGGATACTGCAGCAGAAGCAACTTTAGTACAGCCTCAGGTTCGCTTGCTGCACACAATGGAAATGTTTTGCTACGGGAATCTGGGAGTCCCTTGCCTCATTCAGATGAACAAGTTTCACCTCCTATGCAATATGTTGATGGCTTTTTAAATGATTTTCCTTTGGAAGACGACTTTCTTCTGGAAGAAGAGATGCAAAGAGAGCTGGAAGAAGTGCTGCCAGTGGTCGTGAACAGAAATATAGGTTTAATTACTGAGAAACTTCCACATAGATCTAGAAGCTCCGGCAATTCATCTTTAAATGGCACTTGCGAAGAAGATGATGTGAGTGAAAGAGTTAAGCCTGTAGAAGCTACCAGCAAGCAAAATACATTCGTAAGAACAGTATTTGATGGAGATAGAAGTAGTATGAGTAGCTTTTCACAGCACAAGAGCTTACATCAGGCCTGCAATTCTCCAGACTTTTCTTTGAAAAATCCTCCTGATGAAAGGCAGAATGATACAGACCTAGGTGAGAACAGATATAAATCCCAGCACACTTGTGACAGCAGGCCGTTGAATGATGACCCTGTATTTTTCTCAAAAATGGATCCAGAAGCAGATCAGCAGAAGCATGATTCACAGACCTTTCCTTGCAGAGCAGTAGAAGCACGTTTAGATTTTGGTTCTGCACCTTTCACATATATTTCCCTTGTTCTTGGAGAAAACCCACAAACTGTTACAATTCTGAAAGTTAAGTGTTTTATTGTTACTCTCACTGGAAACCTCACAAGCAGCAATGGATCCTGGGGTATAAAGGCAAAAATTTCTGATGGTTCAGCTTATCTGGAAGTAGATTTTGCTGATGATATTCTAACAAGTTTGATTGGCTTTTCAGTGCCTGAAATGCATAGGCTGAAAAAGGATCCAGCTTTACGTCTGAAGCTTAAGGATGGTTTAGAGAAGTGTCAAAAACAGCTAATAGATCTCTGTTGTTTGATGACTATAGAATTTAATCCACTTCAGTCTAAAGCCACTGTATTAGTTCTCCAGGATGCTGATGCAAGGCATCTAGAACAATTGAAGAAACGTTTGAATAAATAACGTGTGCAAACTTGCGGACTGTCTGTTAGGAAACATTTAAATCAGATTCCCCCGAAGGACTGAGGAACATTAAATTTTAAAGTTAAGTGGTATGCCTTTGCTCTTATAAGGAAAAAATAATGGAAAAGTGAGGAGATGAGTTGTTGGAGTAAAACTTAAAGTTTGTGTCTTATGGTGATAGTATTGAAATATACTTTCAAGTATTTGTGTCTTAATTTAAAATACTCATGTATCATTTTCATTCTGCAAAATGACCTGTGTCTTTGGTGATCTGGAGTAGCAGAATCTGTCAGGAAATGGATAACAGCGAACAAACCATCTCGTTATTGTACTCTTCAAGGATAATTATCTGATTTTTAAAAGGTAGCTGTAGGAGATTGACAGTCTTTTCTTTGAGGAAAGTGGTTGAGTAAATTTAAACAAAGAATTATTGTTTAAATGCAGGCACTTCTGACTATGCCAACCTGAAAACTTGAATACATATTCAGTGTGTACGAAACTGAAGTGTAGAGAAATTAGAGATTTTCTTCTAAATGTTCAGGTGTGAGGAGGGAAAAAACCCACAACCCTATATATAAATGGGATAAAAGTATGTATATATTTTAAAAATCAGTCAACCAAAAAAAGAGACAAATATTTTAAAATCTTTCATTAACAGAAAAGGATTATTATAACATGGGGTATATATTTTTGTCATGTTAATGTTAGTCATTGCTAATAGTTTCGAACCCACAGGCAACCTTATTCATTAACTCTTATGATTACTTGTCAAACCTCTTCACAAAGTAGTTAAATATTTGTGCTACAAACTTGTTGTATATTTAATGGTGGTCTTAATTTTGATTATTTTTTTTAATTTCTGCTTTTAAAATGTATAAAAATAAATATATTAAAGTTTTCATTTAAATTTTGCTGAAAGCTGTTTAGTCACTTTAAAAGAAAAATATACACCTTGTTAAGTGTATAGAGTATCAGAAGTAGTTTCATTGGGGTTTTTTTGTTCTTACTTTTCTTTCTTCCTGCCCTTTTGCCTCCCCCCCCGCCTTTTTTTATTCCTTTGAAATGAGAAGAATTAAAATTCTGCCAGGGAAGGGGACCAATGACAGGAGGATTTTACACAGTGTTGATAGTGTTTGCAAAGAATGTAACATTTGTAGCCAGGAGAGGGGTTTTTCAATTGGACAGTCAGTACTTTTTTTCAGAGCTTTTTCTTTCTCTGAACAGTATCTGTTCTGCCCTGTCCCCTGTTGAGAAGCATCCTTTGAAACTCCAGGTGACCTAAGGAAAACTAGAGGTAATGTGCCAAGTAAGGTAAAGATGGATGAAGGTGGAGGAGGGCAAATCTGGAGCTTTTTCAGGCTCAAGGCATGAGCTTTTTTAGGCTTTGTTTTATACAGTTTAGAAATGCATAAATTCCTGTGTCCTTTTCCTTCCTCTCTTCACACTCTGGAGAGAACCTGAACAAACTATGGCCCCATGAGTGATCTTTGGGTTTCTTTACTGAGGCTGTTGGGAATTGCATATCATTTAGTACTGTAACAGCAGAAGCTTTTGCCTTTGTGAAACCTATATTACTGCATCTTTAGTTACCATTTCAAAAAAAATTGCTTGTTAGTAGGAAACTGACCAAGCTTCATCTCATGTAATCCCTGTAAAAGGCAATACAGTTAATCGTAAACCTTTAGTGCAGTTTTATGGAAACATTTCCTTTAGGATGAGTTATGGAAACTTCTTTTGGAAGTTTTGGCCTTACCATGCAAAAGGATGGGAGTTGTTAAAGCTCAAGCTAAATGAATAATCTACAGATTTCGTTCTACTCGTGCAAAGCAGAAGGAACGTCATTCAAAGCACAGAATCAAATTAAGTGTTGTCCTTGTTTCAAATGAAGTCACACCTGCCCCGCTTTCTGCATTTGTGTGAAGGTTTAGTCATCTCTGCTAAAAGCAGTTTGTGCATCCTCTTTCCCGCTCTGCCCCCACTGTTATTTGTCTGACTTTCCCTTCTCCCCCTCCTCCTGTTGTCCTTGTCTTCATTTTCAGGATATTCTTCCTGGAAGGCTACTCCTGTGCCTGCTCTCCAGTGCAAGCAAGAAGGTAAATCTCAGTACTGCTAGCTGTTTAGAGCCTGACTGCCCTGCAGGTATCTCAGTGCAATTTGCTGGTGTATTAAGATTCCAGATCTCTGTCTAAGCTTTTAAAATTAAGAAAAGCATTACATAATTTTTCAGACAAGAAAAGGAATGAAATAAAGTGATTTTGAGAAAGCAAGCTTAATTACCAGTGTGTCAAACAGAAAATAGCACGTGTGTGGCTGTGGGTACCAGTCACTGGTTCGTTGCCTTATCCACTTTATTTGGTCTCGGAACCGACTTCCCTGTTACCAGTCTTGACATTTTTGTGCTATGCGTATGTATTGTGTGTGTACATTGTCTCAGTATGTGTTATGTGTTTATATTGCCTCAGTGTGCACGTCCCAGTCCTTCAGGTAATCAGAGTTCTTACAGGCTGAATTCAGAGAACAGGCTGCAACCCAACTGCTGGAGCAGTGATTTGGAGCAGGGATACGGCCACTCTCCTGCTGCGGAGTGCCACAGAACAGCTGTACCAGATGCTGAAGGCAGTTGTCCTGGCAGCTGCTCTCAGGAGTTACGTGCAGCCTTCTAGCAGAAGGCAGTTACTGCTCTTTCTGTTATCTCTGCACTGTTTTACAAGCTTGCTTCTTACCGGTAACATCTCAGCTGCAAAGTAGACTTCTGCATCTGCAGGGTGTCTGACTGTGTGCAGTTTCAGAAGCTGTACTCTTCAGGAATGTTTTCATATTGATAGGAAAAATAAACTGGTTTTTCGGTGCTGATCACAATGCAAACTTCCAACTAACTAAGTTTTAAAGTATGAAACCTACAATGTCCTCACACAATAACTTGCATGTTATATTAATGATGAAAGTTCGCTCCTCCTGCCTTTGTTATTAAAGAAAATGAAAACAATAAATTGGCTCTGGTGGTGCCAGGTAGCTGCATCAGAATATCCCATTTAAAAGCTCAATCACTAAGGCAAGGTAGTAGGAAAAAGAATCTCAGAAACTTTGCTGCACCCTACTTCCTTTAAATTTGTTCACTCTCAAACTGTAGAACAAGGCAGTGGCTAGACCAAACAATGTGGTGGGTTTCTGGATAAACTAGGCTGGCAAGAGCAGCTCGAGGACCAGCCTAATCCTACTGGATACTAGTTTGGCCGCAATGATGCATGCCATTATAACCCAGCAACTTCCTTCTTGTTGAATTAAGGCAGTGTCCTAAGGAAGGAACAGCTAGTTGAGATAATGTCATTTTAAAGTATCAGTTAGGAATGCCATGGGAATTCTTGAAGGGTGTGCTGTACTGCTCCAGCACCATGACTTCACACTGTAAAGGATTAGATATTTCAGGTCATATGAGTAGGAGAAATTTTTCACAGTAACTGAGTATGAAACTTAAGAAGATAGAACAGCAAATGTAACATTTAGTTCTAAATGTAAAACTCTGTTTCTTAATGTCTTGCTATAATAATGCTGAGCATTTCTGTTTAGAATAAAAAGGTAATTACTTGCAGCTTTTTGTTATAGGGAGGGAAAAGTGTTGTATAGTAGAGTACTTCTGAGTTATCTGCTGGAAAGCAAATTTAAATGTATTTACCTGGGAGGGAAGGGCAAAAATAACTTTAAACTGTAAACAGTACCTCTCATTTCACATCCAGTTCTGTTCATTATGGTCCTAGAAGGAACAGAACACCAGCAGTAGTGACAGCAAACGAGAGGTTAAGGGCATCCTGACATTGCAATTCTCTTCAATTCAACAGAAGAGGTAGAAGTTTCCTATAAATCAGCTTCTCATCTAAGTGCATATGTTGCATACTTTTGTATCAGTGTGGCACTTTTCGATATTTTTTTCCTTAAGGATGTTTTTCCCTATTTACACTTTTTCTAACAGGGCAGAATTGCAGTGTGTTGCTGTTGGAATCCGTCCTGTTTCTGGTTCTTACCCTCCAGGGAGTGGCGTGTGCTCCAGCTCCCTGACCACCTTGGCAGCCATCTGCTGGCCACCTGCTTCACTGTGTCAGTGGCTATCTTGTGCTAGGGAACTCTAAATAAGACGTGATACTTCACATGGAGCCTCACAGCTGCTGAAAGCAGAAGGTAGCTCTCTTTTGTGGACCTGCTTGCTGCTCTGATAGAACCTGTTAAGTGGCTGGTTGTCACTATGGCATGGCCATACTCCTGACTTAGGTTCACCCTGTCCACCAGGGTAGACGGGTCTTACTCTGCAAAGCTTTCTAACCAGTTGGTTCCCAAACCATGTTGTTGCATGGTGTTACTTCTGCTAAGATCAAGGACTTTGCATTTGCCTTTGTTGAATTTAAGTAGGTTTCTATCAGTCCATGTGTCCAGCCCATGTGGGACTGGTTCTCTAGCACTTACCACTTTATTTCATTTTCTTCCCCCTGCTACTCCCTGCCACGTGTGGCAGCTTCTCCCCTGCTTGGCCCATGTCTACACAATCAGAAACCTCATCCTAAAGGGAATCGGGCCGGGCAGACATGACTTGGCATTGGTAGACCCACGCTGGGTTTTCCCAGCCGCCACCTCCTTCATGTGCCTAGGTATGGACTGAGGGAGGATCTGTTCTAATCTCTGCCCAGTTGACAGTTTCCTGGATCTTCCTCCCTGAAGATGGTTGTGACACTTGCCTTTTTCAAGACATTAGGAACCTACGGATTGCTGTGACCTTTGCGATATCATAGAGAGTGCCCTTGTAGTGCTGTGAGCCATCGCCCACAGCAGCACCTTGCCTAATCCCATGGAGAGTGTGTGTATGCAGAGAAATAACCCGTTTTCACCAGGAGGTGCTGGTACGTGTGATCTCAGTCTCAAAGACACTTGGACCCTGTAAAGTACCATCTAAAATGCCAGTTATTGGAGCTAACACTTTCAGATGAAAGCAAGGCCAAGCAGGTGGCATAATCTCTGGTAGCAAGTGGGAGATGCCCACCAGCTCCTCTGGCACCAGGCGCTGCCAGAGCTCGTCCTGCAGCTGGGAGGTTTGTGCTGCCACCCAACCTGGAGCCCGCACCGAGCAGGCACGGCACAGGCCAGCAGCTGCTGGGGTTGACCGTGGTGTGGGTCACTGCCCCCTTGGTGTGTGATGGTCACTGCACTCCCAGTCCCATCCCCTGCAGTGGGTTGTACTGCCCTTCTGCAGGGCCTGTTGGTGGCCTTGGGGAAGTGGGAGGCCAGGGAGCGGAGCTTAACTGGTGCAAACCAAGGCGAAATAAAGTGTTGGGTACTTCAGTCTTTCCCACGTCCTTTGTCAGCAGGTCCCCTCTCTCACTCAACAGTGAACATGCTCCTGACGCACTTACAGAAGCCTTGTTTGTCACCCTTTTCATGCCTATATGCTTGACCAGTGTCCCCATATTCTTCCTCTTTCACATCTGGGCTCAGTCGGGGGTTGCCTGCTCATCTGTGCTGGTGTCCTGCTGCACCAGCTTGGTTTTCTGCACTGTCCTGTTGATGCTACATGTTTTTAATAACTACATTAGCTTTTAATCGTGACCTTATTTTCTAATACTAGTGTTGTAGAACATAGGTTATAATATTTTTAAATGTAAAATAAGATGGATTGGTGTGAAATAATCCTCTATCTCCAGCAAAATACTATATCTGCTGTCTCTGGCAATGGTGATGGTAGGTGACTAATCATGAGACCAAAAAAAAAAAAAAAAAGGTCTGGTTTTCTTCTGTCAGGTAATACCAATTAGGCAACTATTCCCAATTGCCTTTAAAAACTCCTGATTCAGTGATCATTGTTTTGTTTTACTATTCAAGAACAGAACTGGGAATTAGTTTGATCTGATGATATTTTCATAGCGGCATTTATGATAAATTAGGTCCTGGGTACGTGTGCAAAAATTAAAAAGTTAAATACTTGTGAATACTCATAGCTAAGTACTATTTGTCCATATGTGCGCAGAGTTAATCAATCTGCATAGAGAGAAGCAAATGTACTAAATGCAGCAGGGGTATGTGTTTATCCATTTTTAATATATTTTTCTAATAGTAATTTATTCTCGTGACAGAGATGTGATATGCTTTAACAGTGTACTGTATATTGATGGAGTTCTTACAAACCCCCTGTCTTGTAGGCAGGAATTTAATATTACAGCCTCTGTTGCTGTTTCTTTGTAGAGAGAAGCTTTCTTTAAAAAAGATTTTTTTCAGCTGCGAATACATCAAAATGTGTGATAAGAAAAATATTAATGTTTTTATAATCTTAACAAACTGATGTAAATGCGTTGTTCAACATTATTTATTAACTCATTATTTTGTGAAATGAATAGTTTTGAATCTAGAAATCCAATATTATGTGTACTTTACCACTTCAGATCTTTCTGAGAAATACATTCAGTTTGTTCATATCGTATTATGCCAAGGATTTAAAAGTTTAAGAAAGATGTTCCGTGATGGAAGTAAGCAAACCAAATTTTTATCATGATGGGGGCGTATTCTAATATTTTGTCAGCTAAGATTTCGGTTTGGTCTGATATTGGGAAATTTGGTGTCTGCTTTTCTGACTTAATTTTGGAAGAATAAGACATTGTTAGAGGAGGAGAATTTGTTAGTGGAAAAGGAAAGGGTAGTTGAGGAGAAAGTCAGGTATCTTAAATGAAGTGTATTTTAGCAAGGTTTCCTTACTTAAGTAGAGAAAAACCAAAACCAAAAAACCCAACAAAACAAAACAAAAACCCCAAAATATCAAATGAACAATATTTGAAAACCAACCAACCAAAAAAAACCCCACACCAAGCATCATTTGCCAGTTTTAATCTAATTTGGTTTCTGTAGAGAAATATATTTAAACTAAGACTGCTGCTCTAGGCAAGGCAGCAATGTTCTTTACGGATGTGTATTTAATGTTGTGTTGGTGGCATGCACAGAGCAATTAGCAGCAAAATTTTATTGGGCCCTCTCACAGCAGAACTTATCTACAAGAAGTGCTCCTTAATATTTCCTACAGTACTTACAAATTTGTATCTCAAAACTCAAGACTGCTGAGGGGTTTTTTGACAGTACTATCTCATCCAGCATATTGTTGGAAGCAAAAACTTGTATATTTGTTCTACAGAAGTCTACAAATCATCCGGAAATCTTGGGTGACCTGATGCCTTTCAGGCACAGAAAGTGAATTTGTGTGGTTCTCATGGGGGACAGGTTGAGTGCAACTGCATTGCTTGTGATACAATTGATGCATACTGGCAGTTGTTGGACATTGTGTTGTTGATATAAAGGTGCTTAAACTGGTACGATTTGTGCCATTTCGCAGAAGCTGTGTAATAACCCTAGTTAATAAAATTGTGTCTGTGTTGTGCCTTAAGATCTAGGCAGAATTTGGCTGACTGAAAAAAATTCAGAACCTGATCATTTCATATCATAGTCCTGCATTTGCTTTAGATCTATATGAACCAGCTTGCCAATTAAAAGAAGTTATTAGACCTTACCTGCCTCTGTTTTCATGCTTGCACACCATCTTCTTTGTGCTGGCTTAAAAACTATCAAAAATATCACCATAATGCTGCTGGGTTAAAAATTCTCTTCAGTTTCTGGGTGGGATTTTAGCTTGAATCAGTTCCCTGAGATACAAGGGAGAAAATGGTGGAGGGGTGGAAAGAAGCAGGGGAAGAGTGATGCAGAGCTGTGTATGTGGGTTTAATGTGTGTGAAACCACAGCCGCAGTTCTGCTGATTGACAGCAACAGGCATCCTTTGAAACCAGCAGGAGGAAAATAGGATGAACATATAGGAAGAGGCCAAGTTACGAACAGAAGGGAAGGAAGCTAAGAAGCTGAGTTCCGAATATCACAATGAGAACAAAGCTTATTGCACCCCCTGTTTTCTTCCGCAAATCAAAAAATGGCTTTGTTAGGGACAGGAAAGAAAAATAAACAAAGGAGAAGGGGAAAAAGGGACACTCAAAGCTGCACAGGATGTTGAAAAAAAGTAAGTGATTGCAGAAATCCCAATTCAACTTCAGGAGAATCTAAAAATGAAAAACATACATATTTATACTGATCAAAGATACCGGTGAAGATTTGCAAAATAATTGGAAGGAACTGGGTAATTTGAGGGGCTTTAGTGTCTACACAGTATTTCCTGTTGGAATTTTCCTAGTCAAAAGAGAAAGGAAGGCACAGTGAATCATTATTTTCTCATAAATGTTCTAGTGAACTTTAGTTTCTTATGTCTGGACGTGCTAAAGTATAAACTGTACTTCTGTGAATGAATGCAGAAATAATGCCTGTGTAGTAATGATGTCTTTATCTCTCTGAGAGGTAGTAACCTATTACTGTATTCTATAAACAGTCTTGAATGATGGCGGTAACTTAATTTTTTGCAGCAGAATTTAGGAGGGCATGCAATGCAAGTGTTACTCAAGCAAAATGAATGGAAGGCTTAGGGTTTTTTTTTCCCAAGAAAAAAATAGTGTGTTTCGGTGTATTCTGGACCCAATTCTACCCCATTCTGTGGACTCACTGCAGTAAATTCAACGCAGTGAGTACAGGGCCAGTTATGGCAGATTGCCCATCCCTCCATTGGCTGGGAAGATTGCTTGCTTCTGGGTACTGTTTGGGAAGTTTCTTTTCCCTGGGTTTCCCAATGCAGAGACTGAGGCATGGATTGCAGAAATGCTTCCAAAATAAATAACTTCTTCACAAAGTACAGTGCAGACCAGCTTGAGCTGGGTGTCTCCTGAAGATGGACCTTGAATAAAGATAACCTTAGGCAGTTATACCCTTACAATCTAAGCTTCCCACCCACGGCATGTCAATTCAGGCCAATTGTAACATTAGAGTCTGAGGCGTCCCCATTCTTCATTGTATCCCTTAATTTTCATCAGGTGGGCTGTTTCTTATCTTTGTGGGTTGTTGTTTGTCCAACCAGACTAGATGTCAGCCAAAGTCATGTCCTTCAGTTGTTACTTTGCACTTGCAGCTGGGAAGAAAAGTTCACAGCAATAATCAAACATGCTTCTGTTTCATCTTCTCTTAGACTCTTGGGTTCCTATCTCTGGGGATGCAGCTCCCCTTACCTTCTGAGGCCTTTTTTGTGTAAGGAGGCAGAAGGTTCAAAAGTTCACGGCATGCAGTCTAAGCAGACTTACTTATGCTAAGCAAATTCTGTGTAAGCAGTTTCTAACCAAGTTCTATAAGAAGCAGTATACAAATAATTCAATAAGCTAAGGCAGTTTGTTCCCTAACAGTACTAATATCCCAGTTCCTCCAAGTTGCATAAGTAAAGAACCAACTGGATCTATTTGGTCAGCTCCTTAAGTTATTAAAAGACAAACAACCGTGCTGATATTTGTACCATTGTTTACAGCTGCAAAGAGCGGGAAGGATGCTCAATGCTGAGTTTTCCCCTGATGCTTTTTAAACAATGCACTTATCTGTTCTTTATTTCTCCAAGTATCTTCTCCAGCTGTGCAGTTATAATTCAGCAGTATCATGTACTGTCACTTCTGCATTAGTAAATACCTAGGACCTGCTGAGTAATTATGAAATAAACTCATAATGAAATGCAGCAAAGGGTTCTAATTAAATTTTAAAGTTGCTTAACAACTATTCTGCTTTAAATGAGAATTTTCCACCCATGTGTCCTAATGAGTTCTCAGAGTACATTACTAAAAATACATAAATGTTATGGTAAACACAAAACCTGATTTTCCACACCTCCGGTGTGTAGAAAACCATTTGTAAACAAAATAAAGAAGAACACAAGAATTCAAATATAAACTTACATTGGAATACTAGGGCAACTATATGAAATTAAAAAAAAACCCCAATAAACAAAAATACAGGAAGCCTGTAAATGTTGACACCACAACCCATCTAATTGAGTATTTTGTCTCTGCAAGTGTCTAGTACCAGGTATGGAGGGTAGCATGGCAAGCATATAGTGCTGCCTCCTTGATTCTTTCAGCAGTCTCTGGCTTGTGGAGCCCCTCAGCCAGAGGTTATATACCTTTGCACTTAATAGTCCCTGGTGGAAATCAAGAAAATGCAATAACTGGACTGCACTTCC
Organism: Caloenas nicobarica; assembly: GCF_036013445.1. Classification (NCBI taxonomy): domain Eukaryota; kingdom Metazoa; phylum Chordata; class Aves; order Columbiformes; family Columbidae; genus Caloenas; species Caloenas nicobarica. The sequence goes on from NC_088284.1 coordinate 54,887,572, forward strand.
ACCAGAAGCTTTGGTGAATATAAAATGTTGGCTGAAAATGTGATTCTTGTATACTGTCTCTGATTCAAGGACTGCCCAACTTACATTCAAAGAACAAGTATTTTGTAAATATAAGATGTATTCCCAGTTTGCTGGCATTGCTACCCTTTTCTGGTATAACACAGACCTTATTCAGCATAACCTGGTTTGAAAAATCCGATATGCTCACAGTCACTAATAGAAGTACAATTAATGCAATAGACCATAAAAACTACTACCAAAAAAACCCCAACAAGCCAAAAACCTCTACACAAGTTAATCTGTCTAAGCATGAAAACCAACTACTTTCAGACACTCACTATTTGTAAGTAGCATTAGATTTATCATCATAATATGGATTAATAGTTGTTCGGAATTCATAGCAATACTAGATGAAATGGTAATGATAGTATTCATTTGAAAGATCTTTTTGAGAACTGCTAACTTCAGTGAAGGTAGACAGAGCCATTCTAAGGAAAATCTTTGTTAGGTCAGAGAAACAGATACACAGAACTAGTTATGTTGCTAAGAACAAGTATCTCCATTACACAGAAGCCTTACCAATAATTTGATACTGTCTTCCAGTTTCTCACTTTCCTGTTGTGTATACTGCTTATACTTTTTTTCTCCCATTATTTACCTGTACTGTATTATTTTCCTGAACTGGAAGTTCTTTAGGATTTGTAATATTTTTTAAATTACATATTTATTAACTAAAGTGTCTAATAATGTTGGTCCTGCTCTCGTTTGGACTTTCTAAGTGTATCATACTACAAAATGTAAAACAACATTACACTAAGAATCACAGAATCATTTTGGTTGGAAAAGACTCCTAAGATCACTTAGTCCAACCGTTAACCTAATGCTGCCAAGTCCACCACTAAACCATGTCCCTAAGCACCACATCTACATGTCTTTTAAACACCTCCAGGGATGGTGACTCAACCACTTCCCTGGGCAGCCTGTTCCAATGCTTCAGAACCCTTTCTGTGCATGAATTTTTCCTAATATCCAACCTAAACATCCTCTGGTGCAACTTGAGGCCATTTCCTCTTGTCCTGTCACCTGTTACTTGGGAGAAGAGACTGATGCACACCTCACTTCAACCTCCTTTCAGGTAGTTGTAGACAGCAATAAGCTCTCCCCTCGGCCTCCTTTTCTCCAGGCTAAACAGCCCCAGTTCCTTCAGCCGCTCCTCATCAGACTTGTGCTCCAGGCCCCTCACCAGCCTTGTTGCCATTTTCTCAACTCTCTCCAGCACCTCAATGACTTTCCTGTAGCGAAGGACCCAAAACTGAGCACAGGATTTGGTGTGGGACCTCACCAGTGTCGAGTACAGGGGGACGATCACTGCCCTAGTCCTGCTGGCCACACTAGTTCCAATACAAGCCAGGATGCTGTTGGCTTTTTTGGCCACCTGGGCACACTGCTGGCTCATGTTCAGCCAGCTGTCGATCACCACCCACAGATCTCTTTCCACCAGGCACTTTCCAGCCACTCTTCCCCGAGCCTGTAGCGCTGCCTGGGGTTGTTGTGACCCAAGTGCAGGACCTGGCACTTGACCTTGTTGAACCTCATACAATTGGCCTCAGCCCATCAATCTGGTCTGTCCAGATCCCTCTGTATGTCCTTCCTACCCTCCAGCAGATCAACACTCCCACCCAACTTGGTGTCATCTGCAAACTTACTGAGGGTGCACTCAATCCCCTTGTCCAGATCATTGATAAAGAGATTAAACAGAACTGGCCCCAGCACTGAGCCCTAGGGAACACTACTCATGATCAGCTGCCAACCAGATTTGACTCCATTCGCCAAAACTGTTTGGGCCTGGCCATCCAGACAGTTCTTCACCCAGTGATGAAGAGTACAGCCATCCAGGCCATGAGCTGCCAGCTTCTCCAGGGGAATGCTGTGTCAAAGCTTTTACTGAAGTCTAGGTAGGCAACATCCACAGCCTTTCCCTCATCCACTAAGTGTCCCACTTGACTGGAAGCTGGCAAACGTTGTCCCAATCTACAAGAAGGTCAGCAGAGGTGACATCTGGCAACTACAGGCCTGTCAGTTTCACTTCCGTGGCTGGCAAAATTATGGAGAATATTGTTCTGGGAGTTATCAAAAAACATCCGAATGACAATGCATTCACTGGTCCCAGCCAGCACAGGTTCATGAGGGGACAGTCCTGCTTGACCAACTTCATTTCTTTCTACGACAAGGTTACTCACCTAGTTGACCAAGGGAAGCCTGTCGATGTGATCTGTTTGGATTTCAGTAAATCCTTCAATACTGTCTCTCACAGTATCCTCCTGGAGAAGATGTCCAGCACACAGCTGGATAAACACACAATGCAGTGGGTGAGCAATTGGCTGATGGGCCGCGTTCAAAGGGTTCTAGTAAATGGGGTTATGTTGGGCTGGTGACCAGTCACTAGTGGGGTTCTGCAGGGATCCATCTTAGGGCCAGCACTCTTCAATGTCTTCATAAATGACTTGGACGCAGGACTCGAGGGAATACTAAGTAAGTTCGCCAATGACACAAAATTAGGAGGAGCTGTTCACACTCTTAAGGGCAGAGAGGCCCTGCTGGGGGCAAACTGCGCTATACATAAGCAAGAAATGGTAAAGAAGATATGGTTACTGTAGCAGAGAGGGAAACTTTTGTGATATCCAGAACTGATTCCACAAAGAATCTTACTGCTGATGACTACTTCCACTACCAGAAAACTGCAGGTTTTTCAGTTTTAGAAATCGCAATCTGATTTTAAAACACCATATATCTTATTTTGCAAAAGTTGCTTATTTAGTAAATTGTTTTTAAAAATAAGCAGGCAAAATGCTTATATTACCCACACTGTGCAAGTCTGAAACTTTGCTTATGAGAATTCCTTTTGCACCTTGAAAGCAAAGTTTTTTCTTGCTATGGATTTTTACATTGATGCCAAGTAAATATGTTTGCCTGCTTCCTTTCCCAGTGTTACTAATATAAATCAGTTTTAAATCTAACAAAGACAGTGGAATTATGCTGCTACAACAGACTTTAAAAAAAAAATAAAATCAGTAAATATTTTAGGACAAAACTTTCCCTACTCAGTATCACACATTTGCTAGGAAGGGTCTCAGGAAAGAGCCAAAAGTGAAGGGCCTTTAGAAGGAATTCACAGGGAAAAGACTATACCCATCTTATTCAGTTCCCACTCTGCTGTTACATGGTGGATCCAAACCTGCAGTTGTGCTTCCAGGTAATTTGTAGATGTTGGCTGTAACAGCCTTTGCTAATTCAGATCCTACTGTTCAAATAGGACGTCATAACCCATTTTTCACTTGTTCCTTGGTTTCCCTGGGATAGGTCGTGAGCTGTGTACAATTTGGAGAAGTCATATTCTTTTGAAGACTGGGTTACTTAGCTCATTTTATCTAAATCTTCAGTAAATTCCATCTCTGTAGTAGGATTACCAGCACACACAGCAGGCAGATCATGACTACTGACCCTTTTTCAAGACGTTAATTATTTGAAAAACATTATGCCCTGTCTTTGTCATTACGTGCAATGTCTTCATTAAAAAATGCCTTTGTAAAAATACATATTTACTAACTCCTTTCTTTTTCTTGAACATCCAAACCAGGTCACTGTGTTTTAAAACCCCAGATACTGCTGAAAACCAGTAAATACTACAACACGAATGTATCCATGCTAGCCTTGCTATTATGGTATCTAAATAATGCATTAAAATTAGTATTTAAACAAATAGCAGATATTTAACATTTTTTTCAAATTACTGCAGTTAATGTTGTTAATATAGATTTCAGGAAGTGGCATGTTTCTCTAATTATGTTTTAAATCAGAACATTAAGCAATGAGAGTGTTGTTAGCTCTATTAACCTGTTACAAGTAGTGCTGCTGTCATTAAAAAAAAATAAACTGGCATTTCAAGTTCTTCTGTTTTCTCTGTACAGATCTTTTGTATCCTGCAGCAAAAGCTGGAACAGCTTTTCAGATTTTGGGGACCTCTGTGTTTGTAATGCAGAATTAGAGCAGTTATTCCCGAACCATTTCTTTAATTTAGTCTTGCTATAACATAGAAAATATTTTGGGGTAACAGGATCACAACACTTTGCTCTGATTTAATACATTTCATCCAAAGATCAGTAAACACTATATAAAAGTATTTCAGTCTATTAGGAAACTCTCTATAACCTGACAGTCTCAATGGTGGTGTTTGCTTTTACTCTGAAATAATGAATACTTTCTTCAAATATATTTTATTTTTCTTTGTAGTTATTTATAAAAATGACTTTAAAAACATATTCTTATTTCAATAAAGAAACTTAGAAGCATTGCATAGAACCAATGCCTGCTCCTAGGGTTGTTTTTACTTAGGTTATTCTTTTTAATACAGTTCCAGCAATTAATAGAAATGGTCCTTGGAGGAGACACTTGGAACATAAAGTTGATTATTCTATGTACTCTGACTTGATATAATGGGTGGAGATAAAAATATACCTTTTTGTCTCCAACAACAATATATTATCTATTTTCAGCTGAGCAGTACTAAAAAAAAAAAAAAAATCCTATCTTGATTTAAATAGGAGTCTGTCCATTTCCTGTTAAAAGAACCCCAAACAATTCTTAAAATAAATTTCGAGGTAGCTGGGACAACCACAGAGTAAGTAGTCAGAAAAGAACAGTCACTAGATTCTTGTGCCAGAGGAAATAGAGGAAATGTTCTTTTCTACTTCTGAAGATGGGAATTTATTAGACCTTTTAGCAAATAATTTGGTTTTACAATACATTACCAGGAATTAGTGAGATTGGTTATGTCCCTAATTATGTTTTTTTAAAAATGTCCTTAGTCTACTTTGAAAAATTTTGAAGTGGACCTTTATTATGGTTACAAAATTGTATAAAAAAGCATTGCTCTCTCAAAATGAGGGTCACAGGTGGAATGCAGCAAGGCTAATATGAAAGGTAATGGAAAAATCCACTACTTGTGTTCACTACTTAAATGACATGATTGGGTAAATGGATTTCTCTACTTCCTAGGAGTGTGCTTCTACATTAGTCTAGCAGCAATTAGAGAGAAGAGGTTGCTCTGCAAATTGGCTCTGTGAACCATGTAGTTCATCTTTTTATTGTGTAAAACATAAAAAATTGCTCCTAATCAATCCACTTCAACTTCCAGTCTAAAAATTATTTATCATCCCTTTCAGCCTAGAGCACTTCTAAAATGTTTTCCTGAAATTAACTAAAAGGAGGTGGTATTTGTATCAGTAAGCAGATTATGGTTGTGTGAGGTAAATCTTACTGTGGTAGCAACAAAGAGACTACATTATTACCGAACAGTTCTTAACAAATTGATTAATGCTTTTAGAATAATTAGTCCACATTTCAGGTGTAATAGTGGTATCTTATTTAATAAATAAATGCAACATTGCTTGGTGACAATAATACTGAAGTAGTTCGTTTTTTGAAAAAGAAAACAAATTATTTTGAACTTTCCTTGCGGACAGATAGCAAGTCACTTACTAAATACAGGTTCATTTTAGCTTTTGTATCCTCTGAGAGAAGTGTGACCTCTGCTTTTGTGGACGGTAATATTTTAGACTGGTTTAAGGATAGTCATTAGTTCCCGCAACTTGATGGAATCAGCGTGTTTAGGTAAAAGGACTGGGAGTCAGGAGATACGATTTCCATGGCAAGCTACTGCTTTGACAGCAGGAAATTATTTAATCTCTTGTGCTATATTTTTGGTAGTACGCAGGCATGATGTTCATGTCTGGAGTATTGCAAGTCTTAATTAATTACACTTGAGATCCTCTGATGAAAGAGGCTCTAAAAAGTACTGTTATCTGAATGAACATTTTGAGTTCAGTTTTGTAGACCTCTGGAAAATGATAAAATTATTACAGGTGGTGAAAGACGAGAATTCAACTTCATTGTTACAGTCAAGCTTTTAAAGTTTGTTTCTGTTCTGCACTAGAGTAAAATCAAAACATTTTCACAAGTAAGATTACATTGAAATATCAATTTCTGGATAAGGTACTCAGATTTTCAATTATATCTTCTTTCAGTTGAAATAACTGCCTGAACTAGGATGCTATAAAACCTTCCGAACAAAAACTCTATAGAGCTTAGTCAGTGTCTTCCATATGTTTCAGCTTGGATGATCAGGATACTTTCACAAAAATGTGTTTTGAAGAAGTCACAACCACTTTTACTGATATAAATATTTACTGATCAGTTATATCGTACTTGTGATGTACCTGCACACGTTGCCAAATAAGTTATGATCTAAGGTTATTCAACTGTGGCTTCTGTATCCATTTTTAATTTCACTGAAATTAGTGGCAGTGCCAATAAATCATACTCAGAATGTCATAATATTCCTATCAGTATGCAGTAACAATATTTGAAAGCTGAAAGTCCATTAAGACACATAGATGTCTTCTGTAATTGTCTGAGAAGTAAATTAGTGCCATCATTCTGTACAGTGTGTGTGAAAATTGTGTGTGTGGACTTTAGTGCCTGCAGTAGATTATTGTTCCTGGCACCAGAGAACTGAGCAGTGACCAAGTGAACAGGTTCCATTCTGACTTGTAAATGGATACAGCCAACCAAAATTCACATTTCAGTTGCAAGGTTTGCTTAGCCAATGGCATGTAAGAAAAGGGGAAAAAAATGCAAATTTGTAACTTCCAGGTTGAATTTTTAAGGCTAAAAGATATAGACCAGGAGTCTGTTGGACCCAACCAAAGATAAACCTTGTGCTGGAATTTTTAGAGGGCAAATTTCTGATTATAATGGGACTTCATGGTGAGTTAGTCTTTTTAGATGAAGGTGTCCTAGAACAACAGTAGGGATTTTTATATGCTTCCAAACTTAAATTCACAGCCAGTGAAAGCTGGCATGGGTAAAAAAGCAGATTCTAATCTGTGGAGACCTCATATTTAATATTGATAAATGTTGCTGTTAGTGCTCTACAAGATTCCCAAATATCGACTGTGGTCTCAGAATATGTGTTTGGTCCTCCAGAACTCTAGCAGAAGGAATGTGGCTGAGCAGTCAATCATGCTACAAAAAAATTCACATGGTTTTCACTTGTTGTATCACACAGCCTCCAAATTTGTGTCTCAAACATCAGATGAGAAATACTGTTTGTTGTCCTTTAATGAGCACACCTGCAGCTGCAGATAGGATGCTATTAATAAATTGCTTACAAGTGTTGAAAGGGAGTTTTCAGAAATGCTTGGAAAAGGTTGGTGTTTATGAGCGTAGACAAGGGTTTGGCTGGAGCTGAAACAGAATTTGGAATGTAAAGAATAAGGTGATACTAGCATTACATGCGCCAGGGTGGAAGACTGCAGATCTACATTATATTAGACCTGCTTATTACAAGCTAGCTCAAGAAAAGCAAGTAGGTAGGTAGAAGACAATAGAACTTAGTACCAGTATTACGGGATCTTTGAAGAATATTACTACAGTTTTTGAAAGTCATGTTAAACAGCGATGTAGACTTAGCTGTCACCACATTTATCAGCATGGAAGTGTGGATTTCTGTACATAAAAACATGAAAGTATATGGGTGTGTACATCTTTACATAAATACAGATGTGTACATTTTTCTATTTGTTCCAGAAACACAGGAGAGTTATGGAATTGAATTATTTACCTGCTTGTTGATATGTGACTATCAACCTCTGGGAAGGGTGAAATGTTTTGTTTTCAGAGACCTCGGCCACAACCCTAGGTTAATATCGCCTCATAGAGAAAATCAACCGCTTTTTTCCATGCACTTCAATATACTGTGACTGAAACCAAGCTGCGTCCCACAGTGTCTGTGACTCTTTATCCATTTCCTAAATCCCCAAACCAATTAGAGCTTGGTGGAGACTCAGGCTTACAAGGGCTGGCAGTTAAACAGCAGCATGCTCTTCCAGTCTTCTGAACTGGTCTCTGAACAGTCTTCTGAACTGGTCTCTCAGGTGCAAGTGTAGGAGAGCTTGTAAGATTTATGTCTTCCTAGAAGTCCCTGAAAAAGTAGGAATCAGAAAGGATCATGTTTCCCAGTCTGTCTCTCTTTCATGCAGAGGAGAAGAAGAGGAGCACATTGATGAATCTACCCTTAAGAAATTAATTCTCCAAATAATTTAGTCAGCACACGTTTTGACAAAAGGGTTGAAATTTCCTCTGAGCTCCTCTTATACCCAAGAGAAGATAAATAATTCAGCTGGTGGTGAGGCAGCAGAAATTTCTGGCAGGCCTGTGACAAAGAACTCAGATTCTGCTTAAATTTATTAGTCCTTCAAGATCTTGCTATGTTTTTTTAAAATCAATCTGGTCCCAGTAGAAATTCGCTGACTAATCACAGCTGCCATTGCCTTATGGGAGGGATGTGAACCAAGGGGTGACAACATGGCACCAGGCATTAGGCTTTGGACTGGGTGTTGAACCACTTGTAAAGACCAGGAGCTCAGCTAACAGGAGTGGAAAACTAGTGTGATAAGAATGTGACCGCATGATTTGCCTGTGCAAATTGTTAGAATAAATAAGGCCTAATGTGGCATTAAGATCTTCCTTTATGGTGCGATCCTCAGCGTGGGTATAGGTATGTAGGGTGTAGGTGCAGGACGTGTGTACCAGAGCTAACGCCAGATGAATGGCCACTCCGAGAAAGCACCTTAATGGTTGGCAGTATAATGCCTTAAAGGAAAATTCTGCACAGGCCACCTGGTGGCAGATAGTATTGGAAATATTGGATACTGCATTCATAGGAAAGTCTGTAATAGCATGACTAGAAAGACCATACGCAGAAAGGCCTTTAGCTTCAACATGTTTCACTCACAGAGAAGCAGCTGAATTTTTGTGAATTATTTCAGGATTTGGAACTGACTGTCTCTTGCTTGGATATTCTGACAATTTACTGAAGTGGTAGAGGGTAAAACATATCAGAGAGCTGGACTCAGACAGAGCTCCAGAGGGAGGAAACAGGTCCCTGTACCTGGATCTGCAGACAGTCCCAGGGCTGAGGCAACTGGAGACGTTGTGCTGACAAGATCTTCACAGACACTCTGGAGAGAGCAGAGCCTGAACAGTCAACTGTCCACAAGGAGAGACAGGCAGAGATTGTGGCTGATCGTGGAGTGTGTAGAGACTCCCGTGAGGGGGAATGCTGGAAGCTTGTCACTTCTGGCAACGGGAGGACAACTCCTGTTGCACCTGCAGATCTGTAGCTGCATGATAGGCATAGGGCCCTGATAGAGGGTGAGAGGCAGAAATCCTTGTCTAGAGAAATATCGGAGCCTGAATCCTGTAGGAATACTTGGAGGAATCGGTGACTAATAGTGGATGACTCCAGAGGCCCATGTCTGCTAACCTGACTTGCTGTCTAGGGAGGTTTGCTGCTTGTTGGGAGCTCGGCTTTGGGAGTCTGCGGATCATGCAGCCCTTGGACTATTCCTCCCTGCTGCTCAGCGCTGTGGCCTCCAGTGATATGGACAACGCATACCAAGAGTGATGGCATGACTCTGGGGAGGTGAGAGTCAAGGGCTTGATAGCTCAGCCTGGGTCTCCTCTGCCCCACAGGTTCAGGAGAGAGGCTTAGAGGGGAGCTGATGGATTCTGCAGATTAACACCGATGAATGCATCGTTACTCAGTAGGTGTCATGGACAGGAATTTGGCTTTTATCCCCACAGGACCCACTTTGTGGATTAAGGACTGCAAATGACACCAAGCTGGGAGGAGTGGCTGACACACCAGAGGGCTGTGCTGCCATCCAGCGAGACCTGGACAGGCTGGAGAGTTGGGCGGGGAAAAATTTAATGAAATATAACAAGGGAAAATGTAGAGTCTTACATCTGGGCAGGAACAACCCCAGGTTCCAGTACAGGTTGGGGAATGACCTGTTAGAGAGCAGTGTAGGGGAAAGGGACCTGGGGGTCCTGGTGGACAGCAGGATGACCATGAGCCAGCACTGTGCCCTTGTGGCCAGGAAGGCCAATGGCATCCTGGGGTGTATTAGAAGGGGGGTGGTTAGTAGGTCTAGAGAGGTTCTCCTTCCCCTCTACTCTGCCCTGGTGAGACCTCATCTGGAATATTGTGTCCAGTTCTGGGCCCCTCAGTTCAAGAAGGACAGAGAACTGCTGGAGAGAGTCCAGCGCAGGGCCACGAAGATGATGAAGGGAGTGGAGCATCTCCCTTATGAGGAAAGGCTGAGGGAGCTGGGTCTCTTTAGCTTGGAGAAGAGGAGACTGAGGGGTGACCTCATCAATGTTTATAAATATATAAAGGGTGGGTGTCACGAGGATGGAGCCAGGCTCTTCTCGGTGACAACCAACAGTAAGACAAGGGGTAATGGGTTCAAGCTGGAACACAAGAGGTTCCACTTAAATTTGAGAAGAAACTTCTTCTCAGTGAGGGTGACGGAACACTGGAACAGGCTGCCCAGGGAGGTTGTGGATTCTCCTTCTCTGGAGACATTCAAAACCCGCCTGGATGCCTTCCTGTGTAACCTCACCTAGGTGTTCCTGCTCCGGCAGGGGGATTGGACTAGATGATCATTTGAGGTCCCTTCCAATCCCTAACTTTCTGTGATTCTGTGATTCTGTGAAGAGATGGGATCCAGTCAGCAAAACAGGGCAAGGGTGTTTTTGCCAACATGCTGGCTCAGCTGTTGAGGAGACTTTAAAACTAGGAATGATGGAAAAATGATGTGTGACCCACAGTTAAGTCAGGATATGTTGGGTGAAACAAGAGAAATCACAGAAATGGTAAAATAGAGCAAAGGAATAGGCATCTCAAGCATGTAAGCACATACACATGCAGCGTGAGAGACAAGTAGGAGGGACTAATGCACCATTTGCCAGCTTAAATTGGAAGAAGACAAGTTTAGACTGGATATCAGGAGAAATATTTTCCACATGAGGAGAGTCAAGCAGTGTAGCGGGGGCCTGACATGATTGTGTTATCTCTAGCCTTGAAGGTTTTCATGGATAAAGCCCTAAGCAGTCTTGTATGATGTGGAAGCCAACCCCACTTTGGGCAGGAGGCTGGATCGGAGGCCTTGGTCTCTTCCAACCCAGATTATCCTATGAACCTGAAAAACCCCAAACTTGCCAACTCCCATTCCCAAAAAACCAATGACATCACTTTATGCAATGTCCGTTCTCCTTTTCCCTTTACATTTATTTGCAGTTCTGACAAGACATGGCTTTTATATGCAGGAAAATACCAAAATATTTGGGAGCTTTGTATGCTCTAATGCATTTCTTTTCGTTTTGGGGATTGCTCAGATGCCTGAAAGTAATTCCATTTACAGAAAGATACTAGAGTGGAGTTCTGGCATATGTGTCACGGACTTTTGTTGTTAGCTGCATGGCTTGCCCAAGGATGTTATGAAACAGTTACAAAAAAGGAAATATATTAACATTTATAATTTGATTACTGTGCACTTTTTGAGGAACGAATCTTTTGAATGTCATTGTGAGGAGACAGTTTTTTGAAGTCACAATAAAAATAGAATTTAAAAATAAGACCTTAATGGATATACTTCTGTTGAAAAGGGGGACTCTAGCTACAATACATGAAATGTTGGTGTGCATAATAGTAGAGTATTTCCTTCTATAGGAGCATGCTGTTTACATAATCAAGAAAAGATATATTTTTAAACAATTTACTTTGTACTTGAAAGGCATGAATTGCTATGGCAATACTGAAACAAACAAGAAGGAACTGCAAACAGATGAATCACAACATTATATGCAAGACAAAGAGTAAAATATTTTCCAAACTGAGCTTACTTTGAATTATAGCAAACATTTTAATGAGGTGTTTCTTAATTGTTTCATACTGTGTGATAGACAAGGGAAGTAAGTAAAAGAAAGAATCATGCTTCCTATACAGTATTTCAGCAAAACGCATTTTAAGGATAATTGCATCAAACTACCACATCCGAACACAGGACCACTCACCCTTCTTTCTAGAATGAAGAGTCTGTGTTATCTTCCAGAGCAGTTGGTCTTTGTAGTCTAATCTCTTCTTACATCAGTGGCTATAATTTCTTACCACAACTAAAATACTTAAGTACAAAGAATTACCAGTAGGACTCATAACAATTGTTTGTAAATCTCAGGGCCTTTCCAAACTGTATATATGGATTTTCCTCTGCTAAAGATGTCACACATTGAAGCATACCAGGCCACTATCTCAGTGGTAAAAACACATCATCTTTAAGTTGTGAGTAACACTTGACAATTTTTGTTGCTCAAAGTAGAGTTTCATTAGTTCCATTTATCTCTGCTTTTTGTCAGCTAATGTAGGCAACCCAGGGATGCTATTATAAACAACAAACACTTTTTAATTTCACAGTCTTAAAGCCTAAATGCATGAGGGTTGAGACTTGGAACAGAAAGACATCTGTTCCCAGTTTTGTCACTAATTTGATTATATTCTACTTTTCGGTTTCCTTTTCCAAGCTTTGAGCCTTTTCTCTAACACAGTTACAAAATTGTTTTCTTCTGCCCATGTTAGTATCAGATCAAAAAGAAATTACTGAAAATCAAACAGGTCTTATTTGTGGCACTTCAACAGTTGTACAACTAAACTCATACTTTGTTATAAATGCTCTGGACTCTGACAGAGGTGCTACTGTGTAGTTATACCAGTTTTATGATTCTAGTCTGTCTGCTAGAGTACAGATTAATAGAGTCTTACGGAGCACAGATAACTTAGAGTTCTAAGCACCTTCTTAAATGAATGAAGTAACCTTAACTTGCTTCAATGGAAATAGGCAATGCTTACTACACAGCAGGCTTGGTTGTAAACAAAATGGCAATCATTCAAGCCTCATTAGAAGGAGAATTGGAAAAAAGAATGGAACAGGAAGTACATTTGTGTAAAATGCTGGGAGTGTAAGATCTCTCTTAGAACAGGACACAATTAGAGGGCACACCTCAGATGGAAAATAAAGCAAGACAGGGTTGGCAACAAATCATAAAGAAGTTCTCAATTCCAGTTGAAAAGTTGAAAACCATTGAGACTCAGAAGAAAAGAAAAACCTCACAATATAAGGACCGAAAGAAAATGATGATGAAAGAGTTTAGCAAAAAAACACTAGCAAAGCTAATTGTAGGCCGAAAAGTAAAAACCTCTCAGGGGGAGGAATTCTGTAAATGGCAACACCTGCTTTGAAAAGCCACTTGTAAAATAAGTATGCAATAAAGTGGAAGAATTGTCTACAGGTGATCAAGAGCATGGCAGAAGAGGCTGATCTCTTTCATTTTGTAGGTTGCAGGAACACTCTCTGTGTTTTTTCTGCTAGGTGTATTTTGTTCTCGTGCGGCTTCACCAAAATCTACTTTCCTGATTAATATTTTGGCTTTGCAGTATTCTCACAATATTTTGAAATCACCCTACTTGGTGACTGAATTGCTCTAGTTGCTAATGGAGAACCTTGGGACCATGTCCCACTGGTTACGCGGTTGGCTCTCCCTCCCTCCCTTTAGAAGAACAGCAAGGCAATATGTAAACATTATTGCTGAAAGCCATCCTTTCCTGGGACCTCTTAAACTCACCATTTCCCAGACCATAATCAGTAGAAATGGTAATAATGAAACTTCCTATTTGCCTGGCCTGAATCTCCTGCATAAAAACATTCAGTAAACTTTGAAAATTTTATTTTGCAGAAGTCAAGTAATAAACTATTTCTGGTTACCTGCTGATACAAGTCTGAGTCAGACACTTCTCCCCATCTTTTACTAAAAAATAGTACTGGATAGGCTGCTGTTCTGTTCCCGTTGGCAGATTCAGCCCTTTTAGTTGGTTGGACTAGATGATCGTTGCAGGTCCCTTCCGACTAAAATATTCTATTCTATTCTATTCTATTCTATTCTAGTCTAGTCTAGTCTAGTCTAGTCTAGTCTAGTCTAGTCTAGTCTATCCCATCCCATCCCATCCTATCCCATCCTATCCCATCCTATCCTATCCTATCCTATCCTATCCTATCCTATCCTATCCTATCCTATCCTATCCTATCCTATCCTGTCCTGTCCTGTCCTGTCCTGTCCTGTCCTGTCCTGTCCTGTCCTGTCCTATCCTGTCCTATCCTATCCTATTCTATCCTATCCTATCCTATCCTACCCTATTCTATCCTATTCGTTTTCTGCTTAAGCAAGCTGTATACCACAGTTAACCCCCAGCTGACTCTACATGCACCTACACTGATTTAAATGCTGAAGTTTAACCTCCGACACTGGTGACTTTTCGCTAAGTCAAAGAGGAGAGAAGTTACAGCATTTTTGTCTCAGTCCCTCTTACCTGAGGTTCCCTATATTCAGCACTATCAGGCAAGGAGACTACTGATTTTGAATTAATGCCAAATATGATTAACCGGAGAACATCTGAAGCCTTATTAGCCCTACAATTTTTTAAGCTATGGAATATAATGTTATCTTAACACAGAACTTCTATCCAATTAGATGACACTGGAAGATGACAAGCTCTTGGTAAAACATTGACAGGGTGTTTAGCAACCAAGGAATACATATACACATTAATGAAGTAACAGTCAAGATTAGGTTAATGAGTTTTAAATAGTGACTAGTATATCAATGTGAATTCTGTGACTGCTTCAAAAAGATGAAATACTATTTTTTGTTATTGACCCAAACCAGAAAACTTCTTTTGGAATATAATTCAATGTCCTATGTCACTGTAAACCTTTACTGCAGCTCTAGTGAAATATTTTCAGGGAATCTGGAAAGCCCTGCATTCATATTCAGGAAATTTTCAGTCTTACGGTATGGGGCTTTTTTCTTGTTGTTTCAAGTCAATGCTGAAAAGGCACAATTTTAGAAAATTTCATATTTCAAAACCCATTTTAAAGTGGAGTGTACTTCAGCAGATAGATGCACTATCTGTGCCTGCAACTTCCCATCTTGCTTTTGTAAGGTCCTAGCATGTGCATTCCCAGTCTTGACCTCAGTGCCCAGACACTAATATAATAAACATGACAGATGGCCACAAACAGGTCTGATCAGTTTAAAGAGCAGTTAAAAGGCAGAATTCTTTAACTTTGCAGAGGCTGGAAAATAAGTGTTTCTGGTTGCCTTTCAGCCTATTGACTTACACAGGCTTGTTGCTCAAGAGACAATTTCAGGACAGTCATTGCAGGGAGGTTGGACTAGAGGACCTTTGAAGGCACCTTCCAACTATTCTATGATTCTGTGACCCTGTGATTCTATGATTCTATGACTCAAACCTATCTTCTCATACTATCATTTTAAGAGATGCCTATTATGCAAAAAATTTTGTGCCTTAGTGTTTCGTGGTTGTTGATTCCTTGTTTAAAAACACATTGGGCAGTTTGGGCTTTATGTGGACTGACACTAGAAATGAGTGGGGTTTTGTATTTTTAACATATTCATTAACACGTCTTTATTTTTTCTTCTTTGTAAGTCTTTAATAAGCCTTTATTTTTAGTTACTTCTCTGCCCATGCCCTCTGGAAAAGTATTCTGGGTTACTTTGACAGATAAATTGTTCAAAAGACCAGCACTTTTGATAAATATACTACATAGTATCTGAGGATCACATTGCTTTTAGTATAAACAATCAAGAAATTCATCCAGTGCTGAGGAAAACACACCTCTGCACACATTGAAGAAAAATAATCCACACCTATGTGCATAAATCTTCCTTTATTTCATGAAGACTCATCAAAGTTAAAAATATTCTTTTCACCCGTGCCATTTGTTTTACTTGCAGTTTTAGCTGTGAATTTCTGGAGGTTCAAAAGGCTATTTTAAGCAACTATTCTGTTCCCCTTAATTTTGTTCAACATTTGTTTTTTTATAAGGTACTGTTGATTGGCAAGCCTGATGTATCCGTATGGTTCTTTGAAGGTTGCGCCTTACACATTAAAGTAGAAAATATTAAATCTGGAGACTGAAGACACAGAACCAATCAACCACCAACAGAAGTCAAACAAACGTTCGCAAGCTTTCATGTCTGCGATTTAAAGAAGAGGTTTGTTTTTTCCGTTTTTGTTTGTTTGTTTGTTTTGTTGTTGTTGTGCTTTTGTTTGTTTGTTTTTGTTTTTGTTTTTGTTTGTGTGTGTTTTTGTTGATGATGATGATGTTGGTTTTGTTTTGTTTTGTTTTGTTTTTTTAAATTATATTTGAAAAACAACCTGATTCAGCTCTACTGGATAATATCAGCTAGACAAAACAAAATGTTCTTTTTCTGACCAGACCCAACAGCAGTGTTATGTCTCCTTGACCTATCTCCTGCTTATTTTGTAGGCTTGAAATAGAGTGACCTTTCACAATCCTTGTTAGTCTTATTTCGACTCCATAAGGAAGCCTCATATAAATGATACTTTAAGAAAAGGCATGTAATCCATAACCCTTAAAGTTAACATTTAAATCTCTATCTCTTAATATTACATAAAATAATTTTTTGTTTCACATTTTTATCTCCTCTAAAAGGGTGAAATCAGTGTGCTCTCTGGTGCTTGTTGGAAATCAGCATTAATACTGATGGGAAGCAAACAGCCATCTCACCTTCCCCATGCCAGGTGTTCACTAATTGTAAAACTGAATAATGGATAATAACACATCCTGGTGTATTTATCAATCCACATATCTTTTTACAATGCAAAAGAGGTCATTTGAGACTCTTTGTAGGTTTTTCCAGCTCTTACTATTCATTAACAAGGAGCTGCCTCTAAAGGCTGCTGAGCGAAAAGGAGGCCACATTACTTGGAAACAATAATGGAGTGCGACACCACATGAAATAGTAATTAGGTTTGACCCAGGCCAGGATGCAGTTGCTATAATCAGTATCCCTCCAAATTAATTTCGCAGTTATGAAAGGGTATGAGGTGAGATTGATTTAATGGTGACCAAGCTACTCTTTTCCCATGAAGTCCAAACCTTTGAAAGAAGAGAAGGAAAAAAACTAGAGAGATGATCACCATTTTATTAGTACCAGAGTTAGAAACCTTGTCCCCCTAAAAAAAAAAAAAAAAAGAAGATAAATGCATTGCCATTTTAGTGAGCTCTAAGGGAACAATTATAGGATAATTATCTTCTGAATACACAGACCACTGTATTGCCCACTAGGTTTTTGAGGGTAAAAACGAAGTTAAAACACTAAAAATATTTTTTAGTCCCTTCAGAAACTTGACAGAGAAAAGAAGAAGAATGCCCGTGAAAAACGACATCCTAATTCTTAAAGAACTACAGAGCATCGGTACAGGAAGCAAAGAGTGGAGAGAGTTTAGTGTGAAAGCACTTGACAGGCAGTTAAGCTACCCATCTTTGCCACAGCAAACTAGCCCTCCATCACTGATGACTTTGCATTACTTCTGGTCCTTGATTTTCCACTGGACTATTAAAAAAAAAAAAACAAAAAACAAACCCAACAATGATGATTATAATAATAATGTTCTGTTTTTTCAGCAGTGGAAAACCAGCCATCTGGCAATATTCTAGAGTAAGTGTTGTGCAAATTTTAAAAAATTCCTAATTGGAAACAGTAGATTTTTAAAATGTCTGGTGGAAGGCTAAGGGGTATTTGAGTGTGAGAGGCAGGAAAATGAAATGTATTTTAGTTTTAAGCTGTGGAACTATTACATCAAGCGCTATGTTACACCTGGCATCTGTTTGTCTCTTTCTCTTTTTCAGTCTCACTGCCAAGGGACTGCTAATAAATAGATTTAACCTGTGCCATCTGTTGTTATACTATAGACCACAGCAGCCTCCTCTTTACTATAGCATTACACAAAATCGATTTTCTTTCACCAATGACATTTAAAAAACACACATGTCCAGGTGAACCAGCTGATTTCAAATCACTGTTAAGATGTAAAGAGCACCTCCTCATGTATATGTTATATTACATTCTCTTTCATTAACTAGATCTGGTTAGTGTTGGAGTGCATCTTAGATGTATTTGTTTAAGGGACGCTATTTATTAATGTACCTTACTGGAAAGGGGAGGGAAAGCCCTATATGGTTTTACTGTAGAGCTGGTTAGGTAACTGAAGATTTGATCATTATGCATTGCCTCTTTGGTTGACTTCCATGATTAGATTTCTTCTTTATTTTGCAGCATTTTAATTTGCTAGGGGCAAAATTCTGCAGTCATTGCAGTTTGTGACAAAATAATATTGACTTCAGTGACGAGAGGAACTTATAGCACTAAAGTTTATTTTGCTGAGCAGAACACTAGATTGTAGCTGTGTCATCATCCTTCTGTCTTCATCATAGGAGCAGGAACCCTGTAGACAACAGTTTATTAAAGGTGATATGCAAGCACTGAAAATGAATCTGTCTTGCTGTTGTGTACACAGGGTTAGTCACAAATGAGTAAATACACATATTTTTCATTTTCTAAAGTTTTTTAGAACTATAGCTACCTGTGTAAGGAAACACAGGTATGTTCTTGTCTGGCAATAGGATGAAATACTGCAAATAAATCATTTGGGCTAGGTATGGCCATTATGACATGAAACAGGTTTAGATAATTTTAACAGTAAGTGCTGTAATTTTCTAAACTGTAGGTTTTCAATCCTGTCATTGACTTCCAACCTGGGTGTCTGGAGAGTGCTTAAATACCTTTTCTTTTTTTTAAAGAGACTAAGTAAAGATGTCCTGGGTTTAAGAAAACCGAAGTATGTGCAGGTACTGTATCAGTGGACTAAAAGGAAGCTGCAAGTACTAAGTGCTATTAAACAAAGAAAATAAAGACATAGGGTGGCAAACATTCTTTTCCCCACCTTTGTAATGAAAACCCTTTGAAGAAGTGATGCTTCCTACCTCATGCACATTTCAGGGATGAAAACTAACCATAAAGAGATTTGGTAAAGGATCTTGAAAGCAGCTGGTTGAAATGAGTAATAGCCTTATGCAACAGCTGATTTTTCCATGGTATTTCTGAGCTCATGGAAGCTCAGAGGCTAGTAAGGTCTCATGTTATTTAACTGCTAAATAATTAACTTTTTTGTCTAAAATGCAGGCTTTTCTGACTCAGAGGACCACAAGTGTGGGAGCAGTGACCTTCCATTTGTGGACTCCGAAATAGTAAGGGACCAGCTGTATCAGCTGAAGGTTCACAAGTCCGTGGGACCCAATGGGATTCATACCAGTGTACTGAAGGAGTTAGCAGATGTTGTGGCAGGACCCCTCTCAATTATCTACAAAACATCTTTGGAGTATGGGGAGGTCCCTGCTGACTAGAAGCTAGCCAATGTTGTTCTAATTTACAAAAAGGGTATGAGGGAAGATCCAGGGAACTACAGACGTATTAGTCTAACCTCAGTACTGGGGGAAATTGTGGAGAAAATTACACTGGGTACTATTGCAAGGCATTTAGAGGACAGTGCAGTGGTCAGTCACAGTCAACATGGGTTCACAAAGGGAAAGTCCTGTTTAATTAATCTGATATCCCTCTAAGATAAGGTCACCCACCTCAGGGATGAAGGGAAGGCAGTGAATGTAGTTTTTCTGGATTTTATTAAGGCTTTTGATACTGTCCCTCGCAGCATCTTTCTG
Source organism: Caloenas nicobarica (assembly GCF_036013445.1). NCBI lineage: Eukaryota > Metazoa > Chordata > Aves > Columbiformes > Columbidae > Caloenas > Caloenas nicobarica. The sequence goes on from NC_088284.1 coordinate 54,907,134, forward strand.
GACAAGTTGTCCAGAATGACAGGATGAGTGAGTTTACAGTGCAAAATGGAGGTGGAGGGATGACATCATTGTTCTCTACAGCATCCTGAGGAGGGGACACGAAGAGGGAGGTGCTGAGCTGTTCTCCCTGGGATCCAGCGATGGGATGTATGAGAATTGTTCAAAGCTGTGTTGGGGGGGGTCAGACTGGACATTAGGAAGCATTTCTTTACCAAGAGGGTGGTCAAAACCTGGAACAGGCTTCCTAGAGAGGTGGTTGTTGCCCCAGACCTTCCAGGGTTCAAGAGGCATTTGGACAGTGCTTTAACTTCTGGTCAGCCCCAAACTGGTCAGGCAGTTGGACCAGATGGTCGTTGTAGGACCCTTCCAACTGAAATTATTCTATTACTCCTATTCTATAGGCAGATTTTTATTCCTGTAAAGTTTGCAAATCACATTCTCTAAGACAGCTACTGACCCTCAAGTTTCAAGCTAAAGTAGATTTCCCAACTCGATCATCAATCTTTGAAGTTGTGTCAGCAACACTGGGGTAGTTTTAATGCACTAGTTTGCTGTAGGCCCGAAGACTTGGTATAAAGATAACAGTACTTACCTTACAGGAAATGTCCTCTTCTTGGAAGACAGAATCCAACACACTCATATTTAGCTGTGTCTTAGACTGCTTTCTCCCATCATATCATGCACAAACGGTGCCAGCTGGAGAGGAATCTGCAAACAACAATAGCTCTGAACTCTGCTTTCTGGCTTGCAGCTTCAAAATAGCACCTCATCAGGTGCTATGCCAGGGCAGCATTTCTCACCACCGTTTTGAGAAGAATTTTGTCATTATTTCCTGCATATATAAATGCAAAGCTTCTAAAAAAAGAGCACTCAGTGATTTCAGACCAACAGAGCTCAGTTCAGAAATGAAAAGTCAATACTTAATCATCTGAACTGCCTGAGCTAGAAACGGCTGCTGAGCTGGTTTCCCTGTTCCTCTGGGATGTTCCAAAACAAAAATGACCTAAATGAAAGCTAGGAAAGTCAGAGAGCATATGAAAATGCCAAAGACAAAATTCCTTTAAGGTCGCTTTTTCTGAGGCTGTGCTCTCTTCAGTATTAACAACACTCAGCATTTAAACATCCTACTAAACATGAAGATCTGTTACTGTGCATATCTGGAAGAGTACAGATTTACTAAGTCAAAACTGCCCCCAAATACAATTGCCTGCAAAAAATCAAACATTCCCATCTGGACCATTTTCCCCGCTTTTGCTCACATCCAATAGTAAGAATACGACACATCTGGGAACTTTGTTAGCAAGGTAATTTGTTACGCTCACAAATGTTTATGTGTGGAAGAAGTGGATAGATGAGGCACTTGGTGATGGGGTGCAGAACTGTTCACCCCCACATCGGTGTGTTGAATTCAGTCCAGGCTGTCTGGAGCTGAAGCTGTGGGTGGTTGTCTAATGGGAAAGACTGAGGCCGTTTTATTTCAATTTATAGTAACAAATACCCCTTTTAGAAGTAACAAGCCGCAATCTCCAGGGCTGTTGCTCACTAAGATAAGAGTTGTTCAGTACCAGGGTGGGAGGTGGGGTGAGGTGAGAGAGAGTCAGTGCAGGGATCTTTCTGGATCTCAGTAAGAAAGGCCCAACAACAAATGACTTGATAAGATAACTTTTTTGATAACACAGAATAAGAAGACACATACAGGCAGCAAGTAACATCTTACATCCCCTCAGATGCTGGGCACACCACATTTGTGCAGCACTGGACAGAACCCCAGTGGGCTTTCCCATGACACGCTGTAAAGAGCAGAACCTGTCTGTATGGAGAAATTCTCCATTTTGGTCATTCAAGGTCATGCATAATTTGCTTACTAGAAAGAATATTTCTAAAGGATGTTCCATGATAACTCCTTGCCTTGCTGTTGGGTAAGTACAAGGTCACGCAGACGTGTAGTCATGGTGTCAAGCAGGAGCTGCCCGTGGGCTCCTCTGGCACCGTGCATAGGCTGGCTCTGTCTTGTGGCTGAGTGAGGCGTGTGGCACGGCATGGCATGGCATGGCACGGCACAGCATGGCATGGCATGGCATGGCACGGCACGGCATGGCATGACACGGCACGGCACGGCATGGCACGGTATGGCATGGCATGACATGGCATGGCATGGCATGGCATGGCATGGCCTGAGGGACATGCTGGGCTGCAGCCCCTGCCTGGTTTAGATGTGCTGTGGGTCACTGGTGCCTGTGCAACAGGCTCCTGGTGAGGGTCAATGCCAGAGCCAAAGGGGCGAGCAGCACAGGCATGAACACCCCCCTGAAAAGATGCACTGGCTTCATGATGTGCATAATATATTCCCCTTTTCTGCCTGTTTTGAGGCCTTGAAATCTGGCAGTCTGGCACGTTTCAAGAGCACTACATCTACTATAAATAAAATAGTTTATTCTGTGAAAGCTCTTCTGATAATGATACAGAAAAGTGGTGCATTTTTTGTTTCCCTGGGCAAATCTCCCTAGGAACTCAGACCTTTAAACAAACCTGAAAATAGGTGTTGAAGTTTGGGGTGGAGGGGAAATTAGATTATTTACCTTCTATTCTACTTGATTTTTAAAGAAGAACTTTAATGCACACTTATTTTAGTAGGTAATCCATCCATATCATTTACGGATGGAGTTGGACTTGAAGATCCTTGTGGGTCCCTTCCAACTCAGGACATTCTATGATTCTAGGACTCTATGATCTGGAAACAGGCTTAGATAATTGCCTGTATTTCAGTATTATAATTCAAAGTTCCATGAATAATAATAAAATTACTCAGCTGTATAGTCGATCCTGTGTTTCCTGCTGTTACCAAGCCTTCCCTGATGTATAAATGATTATTGACATGACAGAAACATTATTAATTCCAAAGCTATACCACAACACTGTTAGACACTCTGAAACACGAAGACACATCTTGAAGCAGAAAAAAAAATCTTCTGTTGCTGTTGCAGTTAACAAAGATGAAGTTGCTGAACATTGGTAGCAATAAACATGAGTCTTTTTTATTGCAGGTAAAACTCTAATTCATTTCTAATTATGGCTCATGCTGGAAGACCTCAGTGTTGACTTTCAAATTTCAGTCTTTCTTAGATGTAATGTATATTTCTGTAAACTAAAAAAAAATGAAAACCAAGCTGGTTGGGTATCTTCTTCTTGAATTTGGAAGAGTAAAATGGAATTCTTGCTATGTTCCAGGAACAATTTACATATTAGGTAAAAGGCATAGCAGACTTTTTAATTCTGGCAGACACACTAGTGGTAATAAAGTGAGAATAAAATTAGAATGTAATTAAATTACAAATCCTGCATTTAAAGCCCTTACTTATAGAAAAAAAGTGGTTGTATTATTCACCTTCCAAAGCAATCTGTTATATAAAAAAATAATTTGGGATAGTCAATGTCAAAACTGTCTGCTGCAATGCAGTGCTATAATATAGTACTGTTTTTTTTTTTTTTTAGAGAATGAGCTGTATCCATGCTGCACTGTATGGCCAAGCCCAACACTGCCTGTGCATAGGATGGTTTGCAGGGACATCATCATGCTCTACATGTGAAGGCAGGAGTGGAGAAGGCTGCTGCTGTCTATAGCCAATGAGGCTCAAGGCTCCTTGTGGAGAGTAGGGAGGAGAGGAAAAATGTGAGTTACACAGAGTTGGTCTAGCAAGGTACTGCATGGCCTCATGTTTCAGGTGCTTCACAGTAGCATACACATTAAAGTGACATTATGCCCCTCACTGCTGGGCACGGCAAATTACTAGGTCATTCATGCCACAGAGGTGGGGATGAGGACAGTTCACTGGGATAGTATTAGATTTCCTGCCAGGCTTTTGGCAAGCAAGATGAGGTCTGTGGCAGAACTGCTGCATCAAAGATTTTCTTGATTATACATTTTCATTCCTAGGAGTCATGTTCTGTGAAGAATCTGTTTCTTTCTTGCACAAGTAAAATTGTAAGTTTTATAGCAGCCAAAGGAAATGTAATGAGAACCCCTTCTTTCCCACTTCACACACACCTGTGAGCCAGGCTCTCTCCCTGGGACACAATGTGGGCACTCAGCCTTGACAAGTCTCCCAGGCCCAGTGTGCCTGAGCTGGTCTTCATCCTCAGTCCTACCCTCCGCCGCCACTTCCACAGGACAGGTTGAAGCTAGGAGGAGAGGTCTTGCTCTTTAGTAGCCACCATTGCGACTTGTTCTCCTGCTACCAGGGATTCCTGCTGCTACTGATCCCTGCTTGCCACAGACTTGTGTAATCTCTGTCGTCCCGTGTCTCACATCGAAAGAAACCACTCAGCAGGTTCAGATGTCAGTCATGGAGAATGGCTAATGGTCCAGCTTTCTCTTCGTGTGATGCCTTCTGTGGTGGCTGTTAAGTCACTCTAGATCATTTTTGTAGCAGAATCGCATGGATAGCATCTTTTCACGTGTATTGATTATCTTAAAAGGATACGTCCCAGTCGTCTTTAAGGTCACTCTCTGTTATCCCTATGTTTAATTGAAAGAGCCACAAGAAGATATCATAGTCTTCTTTGTTATCAGCCAAAAGCCTTCACAGGCTCTTTGGAGAGGAAAAGGGCTGAGCTGTCAGACGTTGCTGAGCTACACCATATACCCTTGTTTGCAAAAAATTGGCTTAGACATCACAGCACAGAAAGACATGGGGAAACATATATTCTAGAAACTCTCACAAGAGCCAGCTGGCAACATTTGCTGCGTTGCTTGGTTGCCACTGTATTATTGCCATTTCTTTATGCATCAGTTCACTAAGTTGTTCTGCATACTCTAAACGGAACTACTTCACTAGAATAAATTCCCCTTGTTTTTCCCATGCTTCAGTCCTGCTACAGATTGTGCAGTGGAAGTATGCAACTATCCTAACAGTAGCTGAAAAAAAATGTTTAGAAGTATTAAACTTATTAAGTCTTTGAATTCTTTCAAAATGCTCTTTGCTAGAATTCTCAAAGCTTTCCTGAATATTAAGTGAGCTATCCAATAAGATTGTATGAATCCCATTTAAAAAATGACTAACAGTGGTTCAGAAAAAAATGCAGGAGCATGGTGCAGATCCCTTTTCCAAAGTTGTTCCTGGATTAATTAGCTGCTGGCGCACTTAAAGGCTCTTCCAAAAGCTGTTATAGGTCTTGTCCAAACTCTTAACATGATTTGGGAAATCATAAAGTTCTGCTTTAATTTTAACAGAAGAGTAATTTAGTAAGCCTTAAATAATTTCAGTGAACCATGATGAATAGCTTTGAGTTAAAAGTAATGTTTTTCTTGTCTTTTTCACAGATTACAGAAGTTCCAGGATTGGATTTGTATGTATTGGAAACTAAACCGCAATAAGGCAGTTTGTCATTACAGTTCACATTTTTAACTTCAATGCCTATGAAAAAGTTAAATGTGTCTAAACTTCGTAATAGAGAAACAGTAACTTTGTGCCTCCTGACAACAGTGCATGTAAATAATACAAATGTGCCTCAAATGCACTATGATCATCTGCAGGTATTTTTTTTTTCTTTTTTTATGAAGAAGAGAAATTAAGAGCCTGTGAATGATTGCATCTTCAGATGAACTTATCACATGCACCTGCCTTTATTTGAATGTGTAATATAAAATTTAAATTAATTCACATTTTAATGAATATATTGTATATCAGTAACTACTTAGATATATAAAAATCACTGATTGCCTTCATCAGATGTCTCTGATTCACTAGCAGGCCACTAATCAATACCCTGAGAGTGTGGGAACCCTCTTGTCTTTTGGCAGTGTAGGCCACACTCCTTTCACACAGCCTGGCTTGAAATGCCAGACGTGTAAGTAAATACAGAAAAATGGATGCTGCTACACCAGTTTTCAAAGCGTTGCTTAACCCTCCTCAAGCACTGCCATCAAAATATGCTAATGCTTAGAGGTCAAACACCTAGCAAACTTTCTACCTCTACAACACCTTGGCTCTTTATATTTTTCTTTTTTCAGTGATTGTGATAAACCCCTGATTTCATATAAATTAATTTCCTTTATAAGCAGACCCGCCACCTTCAATCTTAAAAATACCCTCATCACATTACAAAAGTCCTCCCACTAGCAGCTTTTTTAAATTCCATCAAGCCTGGATCTCATATGTCTCATGGGAGGTTTGATTTCCTCAGACTTGCTTCCAGTTGGCTGGACACACAGCAAGGTTTAATATTATTCAGTTACTAGCTTTGCATGAAGATGAAGTTGTCAACCACAATTTTTTAATAAAGACAGTGCTCAGAAAAATAACACAAGGTTTTTGTTTGTAGTCTAAATGCAAACTAATCCATTACTGAGGATAAGGAAGATTTGGCTGAAGCAAGGCAAGGTGACTGATTGTAAAATAGCATACAGACTTGAAGATGCTCTTCAGAGGGATAAATCACAGAGCACTCACACTTATGGAGATATTTTTATTCTCTCTGCTCTAAAAAGGAAAGGAAACAAATTGGTATCATCTTCATTTGGGAGATTTACCTTATTTGACCCGGTCAATTTTATTTTTTGAATTTTAGAACCAAAAGGAAAGACAAGCTAGTTTCATCTGGTAGAGTTTAAGAAGTTCTGGGGTATGGATCGGCTCAGAAGCTGAAGTAGCTAATGGTTGAAGAAAGATACAAGTACCGAGCAGCTCAGCAACTACAACACAGCAGCCTCAGTGTTGTGTTTGGGTCTGAGCCTTACTGCATTTCTCTTTCAGTGAACAAGCATTTAATGGTGCAGTACTGTCATAAAACCTTTCAAATCAAAGCTTTTGGGGAAAATTATACTACTTTTATTTTCAGGAAATTTAGGAGCTGGTGGAAAATGCACTTCTTTTGGTGAAGACCTGAAACCTGAACTCTCTTTTGTATCAACTGCTCTTATTTCATGGCAAGTATTGTCGAATATAGCAACATTTATAATATGCCTTTGCCTTGCCCATTTGCGATCTATTCCCATCAATACCTGCCACCTGTATAGACTACACATTTAATATTTTAGAAAGAGAATTCAGTTAGGAGTTTAATCCCTGGCTACTAAATATTAATTAGACACTTAAATTATTGTTTTAAAACAGCTTTTGTAATATGGAGGGCATGTTTTTCTCTCAGCTGCTCAATATTTATTTTAAGCATATTAAAACACCTCAGGAATATTCAGTGCACGAAAACCTTTTTATGTTTGAGTGGATTAAATTTACAAGTCCAAATTAATGCTATAAATTACATTTACATAATTCATTCTCCACAAAGGGGAATTTGTTTTGCATGTGTAGCTGTTAATATATGCAACTGAAGACAAAAACATAACACACTATTGATGTCGACATTGCTAATTTGTACTAAGCAGAGTTTATAGACCATTTCAGCCCTTCAGTTGTTTGGTTGCTGGATCTTTCTTTCAGTAGGTGGGTTTCACAATTAAGCAGCATGTACATGTGTTCCCAAATAAAAAGAATCTTGTTAAATAAGCTCAAACAAGTCTTGTCTTGGTTCTTAGGAACATAATAATGCTTAAAAAGCTATTACTAGTATTTTGCTTATCAGCATAAATAGGAGATGGCAACTGGGGAGAAGCAAAGTAATTGAACAGAAAGTTGGGCACTAATGTATTTCCTTGCTGATTTGAAACATCTGCAAGAAAACCTGAGCTGAGATCAAATACTAGCTAGTATTAGGCTTTGATTTAAAAAGACAAAAAATTTTACAAAGTTAACCAAGGTACCTAGCCATTCAGCTATCTTTGAAATTAGTGGAAGTTATGTGGCTAAATCCCTTGGCCATTTAGAGTCCCAAATCCCTCTGTAATTTCCAACACCTGAAACCACTTGTACATTTGGCATGGTTAATGTTAGCAATTTGTTTTACAAAGTTGAACACCCTTATTTCCCAAATACTTGCTTTTAGAAGACATGCCTTATATCATACTAGAAACTAGTGTTGTTCATAAGTATAAAGTAGGGGCACTTTACATGGCATTTGGTGGCCTGATCTTAGGTGATTTCTGTTCATTTAAATGTACTCAAGAAAACAGAATCCCCTTTTTTAGCCTGTCATTGACTCTTAACTTTTTAAATCAACAGAAACATTGCCATTTTTCTCTCCCTCCTGCCTTTAACATGTTTGTTCATTAATTAAGAAGAGAAACCAAACCCAAGAGTGCCTGCAAACACCTACCTGGCAGTCAGATAAAACAATTGAAGGCCAGGAGCTATTTGAGTGAATCTGGAAGCGATATTTAAGATATGGGCTGGATATTTAAGATGGGCCATATTTTTTTTCCTTTATTGACCTCTGCCTCCTTTAACACAACATATGTACACAAATACAATCATTCGAACAGAAAATTATGCCACTCTATTGTGGACTTACATGCTGTTAACTCATGCAGACACATAAATCAAACTATTGCTTGTATGCAAAGTCAATATTGATGTCAATATTGATATACGCAGTCAAAAGTTCTTGAAATGTAGTTATTATTACTATTATTATTCTTTACCCCAGCACCCACTTCTAGAGCTTGAATTTTCTTATATTGCATTGCTTCAGTGACTGGACAGGTTTTATCATTAGTCCCATCTCATTATCTGTAATTTCAGATTTAGTTCCAAAGCCTCCCCAAATCATACCTGCCCACACTAAAATTAACACTATTTTCTATTAAAAAGTAATAAAAGAAAACAAAGTTAGACAAAATCACTGTTAGCATTGCTATATCCACTCTCAAAAGAGTAAGTGAACTGAAACTGCCATACATGAGTATAAACTAAATGAATATCCTCTGTGGATCACCAGCTCGACCAGTGAGAAGTACAGTGAGGATATAGGTTAGTATCTTGACACAAAAATCTGTGTCCTTGAATGCCCTTCCACAACATCTCAAGAGTTCAGGTCACCATGGCCCTTCTTTGCTACCATATTTATGCCATCAGACCCCATGGGGAAGCATTACTACATTTCAGTTCTCCCTTCCACTCACAGCTCTGCAGGTCCTCCAGCCAGCAGCTGTGTTCTCTGGTTTTTGTCTTGCTTGGA